>NC_088354.1:9052500-9270000 GCF_036884655.1 Musa acuminata AAA Group
AAAGAACCATCTATGTGTCTTAACTTATCACCAAAAAGATAAAAGAGGGTGAAAAACTCCAGGACATCAATTGTATACAGGTCCAGGTGAATTGTTACTATAAAAAGCAAAAGTCAAGGTGCAAAAAAATTATACCAAACGACGTGTCTCCTCCGGTTTTGGACTGAAATCTTCTCTTCCGTTGACCAAATCCATATACAATGGAGGAAGTTGCTCAACTAAAGGAAGAACTTGCTTCATAATTGGAGGACTAAGATTCCCAAGCTGCTTCATAGCCATTTCTGCCTATTTGTTCAGTAAAGAAAATTTTAACAATAATAAAACAACTACAGAAATGGAATGAGGAGGATATAGACCTTACCTTCTTCATATGCAGACAATGAATATTCCATAACTTGTAATCTATTGAACCAGATTATACGTTTACAGCCCAATAAGTAGCATTTGTTTGAAAAAGTGATTAAAAGGTCACAAGTGACCATTTCAAAACTAAACTTTACACTTGCAGCAAAGCATAAACTAAGGATGAAATGGATATGATAAAAATTTGAACCAGATTGGGATATCAGATGGGTCATGATCAGGATTTGGTATGCATTATAACTATGTATCAAAATTTTCATGGAATTTCATAGCTAACACATGCTATGGATGCATATTCGAAATAAGCTATGCAAGTAATGATATCTAAAGTATCAAAAAACATGATATGTATGCTTACTCCACGACGAAGTGATGGAGATGATGTGAGCTGAGATAGAAGAGGACCAAAACTTTGAGCCATTGGGACAATGACAGGAGAAAACAAGGGAATGGCTGAACTTGCTTCCTGCAAAACAAAACCCAAAGAGGAATATTAACATTTACATAACAATTTGATTTTCCCCAAGAGAAGAAATTAAACCTGCCACAGTAAAATATAGTCATAAATCAATATACGCAAATACATATATGCATACTACATATTTGACTGAGCACACAAACATATGCAAATAGAATCATCCTACATCCATACAACTTCTCAACACATATGAGGGTACGTAATCGGTTTTGTGAAAATCCATTATGGCTGGACACATGCATGAGGATGTGATGACTCAATTTCCCTACCTAAAAATATCCCTTCTTTTATTACTAATAATCTTTCTAACCATTTGCTGAGATAAAATTCAAGAAACATATACAAATACTTACAGTATCCCTGAATTTTGTTTATTAGTCATAATAGAGGAGATTAACCGGATTCACACTTGTTACGAAACCCGTTCAATTAATTCAAACAACAAAGATTAATAATCACAAAACCTCGATGCAAATTTGGTAATATACACCATAAACTGAATGCAAATTTAGATCTTAACGGCAGCAAAATAAACCATACGCTCCTTCATAGTAATTTTTCTAACACACAACCAGAAATCATTCCAGGTTTTACTCACTCTTATCCATCCCACAAATTCAGGTCAGACACACATTTCCAACTTGGATACTAATATACAAAAAGAAAAAAGAATGAGTCCACAGCACATAATTACAGCATCCAACTCATACGCTTGCATCATCTTCATATTATCCTCAAGATCTTTAATTCCTAGAGATCAAAAACACTGTGATCTGCTCTTTTTGATATTAGAAATTTTCTCGAATTGCGAATCTGTTAAACTTCTCTTCATTTTAATTTTTTTAATCTCGACAGCCTGTCAAGTGTCAACAGAAATCCTTGTTGACAGCTAGGACTGTTGAATATCAACACCAGCCCCCCTCCTCCTCCTCCTCCTCCTCCATTCCTCCTTTCCTTCTCTTCCTCTTTCTCTTTGGTTTGTGCCAACCAGTACGCTGGTGTGTAATATGTCCACATATGCCAGTATGTACAGGACTCATACTAGTCACAGTCAGGTCTTGTTCAGGAACTTAAAGCTTTGATTTAAAGAGCATGTATAGTCTCTGATCTCTACTTAAGACTATTTAACTCGTTATGAAGAACAGACAACCATGATTAAGAGTCTGGACAATTGAACAGACCAATAGAAAGATAATCAATATCACGATAAAAAGATACAGAAAATATAAAAGACATATTAATAGAAACTATAAATAAGGGTTTAGTGGCATGAGAAGAGACAAAGGAAGACCTAAAAGGATTTTAATAGAAATTATAAATAAAGATTTTAGCTCTTTAAACTTGACTAAACATATAACTTTTTATATATCTTAATAACGGTAAAAGATCCACATAGTCGATCATAAATAGTTGGGACTTACCACTTTATTATTGATATTGTTGTTGTTGTTGTAACTTGTAAGATACAAAAGACACATTGTTTTTCCATTATGAAAACTGAATAGCACTTAACCATTTTTTTTTTAAATAATTAAGGAAAAACTATACATTTTGACCAGCAAAAACGCTAAAGATATCACAAATCCAAATTATAGGCACTTTGAAGTAGGTAACAACACCACCAAATGTCATAGGGGTCTGATGTTATCATTTCACTAATTCTTTTAAGCCTCTAGTTGGATAGTTTGATAGGTTCCTAGCTCATGAATATGCATTCAAGTCATTAGGTATCTGACTCGGTCCATGGGACTGGACAGTTGTCCATATAAGACTGGTTATCAGTTGGAAAAGATTATGTTTAGTGCAAAATAAAATAAGCAAGAAATTATATAGATATTACAATTAAATCTACATTTATGTAAACGAAAGCCATGACAATATTACCTTGTTATTGAAAGCCATCAATATATTCCCACATCTCTGAATGGCATATCTTGATCCTTGTATATTAACAAATTATTCAGTTGAAAGAATTTTGTGTGAGAGAGATAGAGAAGAGAGTATACTACCTATGAGAAGATGAATAACAGATCCCAAAGAATGACCAACACCAAATGTTGGAAGATCATTTACCTGCCACATATCTAAAAGATTGATTTTCCTTCTACGTAGATCTTGCAAAAGTATGAAGGTGAATGCTAGATAACCAACTCACGCTGTCTTGTAAAAATCTAATGCATCTATCAAACTTGAATTGTACTTCATCTGCAATTAAAAAGTGATCAAAACCGCTAGCAAAAGGTGTTGCAACCACCAAAGCCCCCCTATATTATATAAATAATTTAATCAAATAATGTCCAAAGTTATAAGAATAGTGATCATATAGAATGATATCACAACTAATAGGCAATATGACGAACAGCATAAGGTAAAGCCTTACAGCAAGGGACTGTCATTGTAAGCATAAGGTAGCACTAAATGTTAAAGCGTTACAACAAAGTACTGTCACGTGCCAATAGAACTCCCAATTTGTGAATATTTATAACAAACAACTGATCTAGCTGAATAATGTTTAAAATACCACTTACCTTGTGGAGAGACGCTCAAGGAAAAGGCGGTATGTAAGCTGCGGGGCAGCTCCAACGAAAATACCACCAACAAAATGAACAACCGCTTTTGGAGTTCTGGATTTCGGTTTAAGCACCCATGCACCCTAGAAATAAACAGATACAAAAGAATATAATATATTAACAAGAAGTAACATATTTATTTGGTTGTAGCAAAAAATGAAATCAAATGAGAGGACAACATATGCTAATATCTAAAGCTGAGAATATGAAAGTATATAATAAAAAAAACAGAATTACCAGTTGAAGCATAATAACTTAATGCTTCTTTAGATTAACGTTATTTTTTTGTATAAATTGAATATTGATTGAGAGAGAGAGAGATATATATATTAACATCAGGAGTTAATTAGTTTGGTTGTACAAGGAAATTAAAACTGAACAAGGGCTTTCTATGTTGATACCATAACCTGAGAACAATGGAGAAATATATACAACAGAAAACTGCCACGAGTTGTTAAATTAGTAGCTGTTCGTTTATTTTTTATTTTTTCATTGTCACTGTATAATCAAGTGCTGTCAGTTATAACGGTTGACAGTTGACACATTACTTCTCTCTGAACAAAGCTGGGGTTTTTCTTCATTTTTGAAGAATAATATAAGTCAATTTAACAAAAAAACAATAAGGCCAAAATAGTGACTTCTTTAAAGCTCTTTTCCTGTTATGCTAATCACATTTTTGAGATTCTTGAATATCAAGTGCAAAAGACTAGAATACAGTACACTCAAAATCTACACAAGGCAGTAAATCTGATATATGAAATGAGGCATAATGAAATCACGAGAATAATTACTATCACAAAAGATAACTGAACAATATCAAGTTTCACCATATGTGTCAATGAAGAGATGGATATTGAGATAGATGTTTAATCATCTTAATCTATTAAGGGATCATGTGAAGGCATAAAGTAATTAAACTTAGCAACCATAAAGTTACAGTGAAAATCATGTTGCTACGAACTATGCTGCATAGTGCTAGCTGTAGGGATGACCTAGTTGTACCTAAAAATTCTTAGCTAGAACTACCGACAAAAACTTGCATGTGCATGCCAATGCTAGGCACAAGCAAGGGAAAGATTGTTAAATTAACACTACACAAACAAATGACATTAGTTTAAGACAACTTCAGTCTTACACTTTGTTTCTTCATTCTCTGCAATCATTTATTTTAACTAATTATTCAAAAGTATATAAACCTAATGAATCAAATTCCACAAATGAACAGAACTAAGCACACCAAACATTAATAGAATACTAAGTAAAAGACCTCAATCTCACTCCAATCTCCAGAACCACCCCAAGCATCTTGTGACTGCCTTGCTGTTTCAGTAATTAATCTGCATAAGCACAATGGATCATTAATTGCTATCTTTAATCAAAGTATACAAATGTTAGGCTTAACAACATGAAAGCCCAAAGCTAGAACTCAATACAAAATAAAAAAGACTAAAAAATTGAAATGACAAATGACAAATAACATTAGACAAAAGACTGTCAAATCTACCAAAAAAATTGCATTTGTGTCATGCTGACCTATTCTAGTGTTGATGATGCCTATAAGGCATGTTCTCGCATGCTAAGGACATGCCAACATAGCAAAAGGCTGACACGAAGCCCATGTCAGCAGGCATGAGCAGCTAGCATAAGACCCATAACAATTCAAGTGGTTGGCTTAAGACGCTAGCAGAATTGAGATCAGCCTAGCAACTGTAGTTGGCATAGTCATTAGTACCTATAAACTTTAATCGGTCATGAGAGGCTATTCACAAAGGATCACTCAAAAACTCAAGCATCTGTGATTGGACCTGACCAATCCTGACCTAAATCAAACAGATAAGTCAGATTGGGATCAGTAAGTCCAATCTTGTTCCAGATTACTAGAATCAGATTTTGTTTCAGTGATCCCATAAACCTCTATAAAAAGGCCTCCAGGAAAACACCAACCTGCCTAAATCTCTTATTCTTTCCATTCTGTTACTCTCTTATTTTGAGGTTGGAAGATAAACCTTTTATCTATCTTCTTAATAAGCAGCCTCTCATCTTATATATTCACTTAGATGTTGTGTGCCAGTTACGTAGTGAGAAATCTTTTTGATCCAAAAACCAAATGGAAGTGAAGGGCAAAATTTGGTAAACTTGTCATATTGTTTACCGCTATTCTCTTTCCAATTCATTATCTTCGTCCCTTTTCTTTGACTAGTAGTATATAAATCTTTGTGATTCTGATCATGAATTCAATCAGAAGCCTGTTCTAGAACCCTGAGTGAACCAAAAAGAAAAAAAGACAAATAAAACATTAACATAACAACAAAGGAGTGTTACTTAGCATTTTGAATTGTGACATGATTCCGATGCCAAATACTCCATATCAGACTAAAGTAACTAAACAAATTCCAATCTCAAGACCCTCAGATTTTTTTTATATTGTCTAAGTCGGCCAATTTTGACCTGATCCCATGTCAATCCAGCCAAACCCAATTTTCACGACCAACTATTAAGAATTACTAAAAGACAGAGTTGATTGACTGACTAAGGAAGGGTATGAAACGTAGAAACAAAGAAAGCGTACCTTTCAATTTGAGAGTAGAGCTGAATCCCAGTAGTGGAATCATCAACCTGTCTCTTGCTGGTTTCTTCTGCATAACAAACCATCCTCCTCTTGGATGATGGACTCTGTTGCTGCCACCTGCATGATAGCCTCTAGCATTGGATCCTTGTTAATAACTAAAGATAAGAACTCAACTAGAGCTTTTAATATTTGTTTAAAAATTCAAAAAGTTCAAAGTTGTGCCATCCAACATTTTTGTAAGTGGAGCATAGTGGTTTTCCTCATTACCAATCCAAGAACCAAACAATATTTTTGTTTTCTAATTATATATTTCATGAATATATATATATATATATCCTAACAGTCTTTTATCTTCCACGCCGTACTTCTTTCCTATATATGCTATGGCTAAAGAGGAATAGACAACCAATTGACAAAAGTAAAATACCAAGAAATTTCTCTGAGCAATTTTACCTAGTCTGAACAACCTCAAAGCTTGTTTTCTTTGTGATGCAAGATGTACCAGCGGCTGCACCAGTCATGAGAGCAAAATTACGAGATTTTACCATGTAATTGCCTGGAAAAGCCTGTAATTCATGTAGCAATTGTTATAGACAACTAAATAGAAGAAAGAAATTAAATAAATTGCTGCACGTTAAAATATGCACAAAAGGTAGACTGGACCGTTTATTATTACTAAGCAACACTTAGATCCTTAAAAAATAATAAGAACTGGCTTTTTTATAAAAGGAACTGAAAAAAGGTCTAATTGATCGAAGCTTGCACTATATCATCAACCAAGATACAGCATAACTCAGGCAGGTCACTAAACATGTCTTTGCTCTCGTGCTCCTGGAAAGATCACAAAATTGGTTGGCATCATTCTTGTAATATCAACCTCTATTGACAATTCATATTTTGTTATTGTATATGTGTTTCATAATCAACTTTTGTGTAAAAAAGTCATATGTGCTATTGTTGCTATTAAAACAGACAAAATTTAATATCCAAAACCAATCCATATACAGATCCAGGACATCAATTGTGCTCTAGGAGGACATACCCAGGTTCTTTAACAGAAAATCGAAATCACATAAACCTAATAAAGCGAAATTATTGAGGATTACGACGATACAGCAGGAAGAACAAACCAAGAAAGCTCAAGAAATACGCGACTCCTCGGAAATACGGCTGTAAGCAAGGAGGACGAACGAACTGACAGTTCAAGAACAAGGAATCGGGGAGCGAGACCTGGGTCGTGGTCCGCAGGCTGCGCCCGGCGGCGTGGGAGGAGGTAGCGACGGGGAAGGCGGAGGCGAAGTCCGGCGCAAGGGTACCCATCCGGTCCTTCGACGCAGCACGCAAGCGGTCTCTGGATTAAAACGAGCGATCGTTTACAATGGTTATTTTGCATATCATTCGTTGTAAAGGGTAGAAATATCATATTTATCTCTTCAAATTTTAATGTGAATATATATATATATATATATACACACACACTTCGATTTTTAAGAACCTCCGAATATTGTGTCCATTAATACCGTCAATAGAAACTTAATGATTAATAATTATGATTGTCAATGATTAATATTTTTATTACGATCATAGAACTTGTAATAAATTTATAATATTTTGGGTCTCATTTTATAATTTCGTCTTTATTATTATTTTTACAAACAAATATTTATTACATAAATTTGCAGAATTTTCGAGATGTTGAAGTATGGATGATTTGGTGGACCGAACGCGTTTGCACCAAATCAACATTCTTTTATCTTTTTATATACTTTTTCCACGCACCAAATCTTGTAACTGATTCGAAAGATAACATGGGGACCACAGCGGCGAGGGATTAGAATCTCCCCGAAAGGATATGGTTAGCGTGTACGAAGGTAAATAACAACCGCCCGCAATAATCGCCAGAGACTTCGAATTTTATTTTTCTATAAATAATATATATATATAACAAGAAATATATCTATAAATGTTTCATAATTTTTTTCCAAATTGTATCTGGATGTTGCACTGAAAATACTTAAATATGGATATTACTTTAGATAGCACTCCTATTTTCTCATTTGTGGGATACCAGTACAAGTTTTTAAATTCTGAAAGTATCCTATGACTTTATCTATACTATAACATATCCAAAATTATTTAATGAGAGATGAATATGATTTGTATTCCTAAAATATATATTTTATATTTTTTATACTTATTTATTTTATTTATTATGTATTTATAATTTATTAAAATTATAATATTATTATTTATTTTTATTTTTTTACTTACTAATTTAAAATAAAATATTATATTCTTTTTAAATAAAAGTTAAAAAATATTAAAATGGTAAATTTATCACAAAATATTGAATGAAGTTTTGAAATATAAATTTTATCAAGCAATATTATGCTAATGTATATTTTTAAAAAATATCTATTATTTATTAAACATTCAAAGCATTTGATAACTATACATCCACTCCGGATCCCTTTCTTTTGTTGTATTTTAAAAATACAAATGTATTACAAATTTGTCTCCCTTTCCAAATTTATTAAACATTCCAAAAAAATACTAATATCATAAATAAATAATTACGATGGAAGAAGAAAAAGATAAGGGAACAATTTGTCTCCCTTTCAGGAAGTTGTTGATGTTATAGATGGTGTATAAAGTGCATATGGTGACCTAAAGATGGGAGGTAGGTCCATTCCTAATTCAAAATTATTAATACTTTTCATTTGAAAGTGTTCTTAAAGATCATGTCACCGATGTCAAGAGATGATCAGATTTTGTGATGTATTACAAAAATTATATCGAAAGAGCGCTCGACAAATGGTCATTCGAGTCGACGAATGCTTAAGTTAGTGTCTAAAAAAAATTAAGGAATGCAAATGGTTTAGAGAACATATAATTGAATATAATATTTTGTGTAAAATATTATGCTTTTTCATAATATGCTTTGGTAATTGATAGAGTGGGAGCAAGTGATAATTAAATTGTATTAGTAGTTATACAAGACTATTCGAGTATTACTTAAGACATAAAAAGTCAAACTATTTAGTGTCAATATCATATCGAGAATTGGTATGGTCGATATATCAAATTAATAGAGCATTCGAGTATGTGTTTTTAAATATATGAGTGCAGTGTATTTTTGAATTTATCATAACGATAAGGAATCATTATATAGAAAAAATATGTTTATTCAAGAAATAAATTATAAAAAGTATTTATCGATTTTAGTGTGAGAGTAAGATATGAGGAGATAATAATGTGTTTCTTTTTTAGAGTCAAGAAAGGACAAAATAAATTATCTGAATTTACATAAGAAAACATATAATGAGATTTGTACTCGAGTTGAGGTTAACTCAAAATCAGTTATAATTATTCTCATATGATAAAGAATTTTATTTTATTTTATGAAATCAGAGTTATCTTGATTATTTATTTGATTGTTAATATCTAAGATATATATTTTTATTTTGAACTCCGCTTTTCCCACTCTCCCCCCCCCCCCCCCCCCTTTTTTTTTTACTATTTACAGCTATCATTTTACTATTTACAACACTATTTTTAATTTTTAAAATATTCTTAAGTTACATCTTTGTAAATATATGTAAATACCTTCTTCTTATTAATCATCATCTCTTCTCTCTCCTATCTTCTTATTTTACTCTTTCTCCTCCTCCTCCTCCTCCTTCTCTACTATTCATTTTCCTTTTTTTTTTCCTTTTAAATGATGACATCGAGGGGATGATGAGACAGTATCGACGATGACTAATAAAGACTTAAAAGGAAGGAAAAATATATATAAAATTTAGTAATATTATAATTATAAGTAATAAAAATAAAAAAATAATTTTAATTATTTTTTAAAATTATCAATGATAACGGATTGTCAATATAAAAAAAATCATGAATAATAGATATATTTTCATATCTTTCTTTGTATTTATCCTCGTTCATTTACTTATTTACTTCTGCTATCTCTTTCACTTTGTATTGGATTTATATGGGTCTAACTAATATTATAATTCAAAATTTCGGTTAAGATACAAAGAAGATGAAAAGGAAAATATTGTTTTGCTGTTTTTATTTTTTCCTTATCATCGAACTTGTTCTTACCCAATTGCTTCCTCGTATCAATCTCTTCCCTTTACTTCTCATCTTCAATTTAATTGTATTTTTCGTTCCACGTTTCCGCTATCTTAATTGGAGTGCCACTACGCAACTTGATATCACCAGTTTGCTCTGCTATTAACCAAAATCGAGTGGCTCATATGAAACTGTAGTGTAATTAAGGCATTAAAATTTCAAGAATACCCATCTCGTGTTCTTTCGGCCCTCTCAGCCAAATCGAGCGCAAACCTTTACCGCGGCCATCGTGGGCTGGCCATTCAAAATCGCGTGCCCTTTTTACATATCCCTACCCGTTACGATCGTACACCCTCTTTTATCCATTGCGCTATTGAAAGGAAACTTAAACCTGTGCTGGACCACACCCTTTTCTCTAATCATAGTATAGGTATGAATAACGGGTATGAGTTCCACTCGTGCCAAAGTTTATTTTGTTTCGAATCGCCTGCGAAGTGGCAGGCATCGGCAGCAGCAGAAGCAGATCTTTCCAATGCGCATATCTCCGAGCGCGGATCTTAAAGCTCATCATACTGCCGATTCCTCGTCCCTCTTTCTTTACCTCTCTCTCTCTCTCTCTCTCTCTCACACCCGCCGATTCCATCAAACAGAAACAAAGAAAAGCAAAAGGAGTCTCGCTCGTCTTCGACCGCCGGAGGAGGAGGTCGACGCTCGCATCACTCTCCAGCGCGTCGAGATTCTCCGCTTCCTCTTTCTTTCCAGGTACGCCCAGGATTTTATCAAATTTGGTCGCTCGATCTTGTGGTTCTCGTCCTCCGAATAGAAGGACAAGCCAAGTTTCTCCTTTTGATTTCGTCCTTCGCAAGTTCTCCCTTCAGATCGTGCCTCACAAGTCTTAATTGGTGCCGAAGCGACCCCTTCTTCCTTTTCCCTAACCTTTTTGGATGTTCGGCTCGCTGCCACTGAACCAATTCTTTTTTCTTTCGTTTGTAGAAGGGTTTGTATCCTTTTCTTTCTGGTTCTTCCGGACGTTTTGGCTATAGAATCTTTGGGTGATCTCAGTTCAAGACAGATCAGTTCGGCAAAGTCTTGTTTGAGATCAAGCTCTTTGATAATGCATGTTTCGTTCAGGACACCGTACCTCGCCGATCATCAAAATATGCTTTCTCTCTATATACTTTAGGAAAGATTCGTCTGAGATCTATTTTTGATGATCTTGAACTGTTCTAGTGTCATCGTCGGTCATTTCATATGCTCATTTGTGGATGTTCATGTTTCCGGACCTGTCTTGCCCAGATAGTTTGTTTGTTGCTTCTTGATAGGTTGGTTGGCATACCTGTGGAGATATTAGGATCTTAGCTTCAAAGGCGGGTCTCTTCTATGCATCATTCATCACCTTATCGCCGCAGTACATTCATCACCTTATCTTCTGTGGAGATATTAGGAACGAACTTTTGACTCTCATTTTAGTTAACATTATATGTCCGAAGTAAATTTTCCCACAAACTATATATCGAGGGACTGGCTCTTACATGAGATCCATGTGCTCTTAAATCTGTGATCTGAATTGTCGGATTATTTGAATCGGAACGAATCGGAACACGATGGTGGATGACCTCCATGCTACTCTTGTTTCGCTCCTCTATCTATTGTCAATGTTTTCTATCTCTCTATTCATCTAAAACTTTGTTTCGATTTAGAATGTGTAGCTTTATCAAATGGTCAGCCTTTGTCTTTTCTTTAGGTTGTAAATGATGTTTTATGTAATGCACTGCCTGTTTATTTGGGGTGATAAAAATGAACCTTCTCGATGAGCATCCACTGATGTTTTTCCATGCATTGATCAGACACAGGCAATATAGAAAGAAATTTTTATGGCTTCAACCAGAAAACTGAGAAATGTGAACAAGCGATTTGCTAAAGTTTTTGAAGACTGGTCTGAGAAGGATGAGACACCTCCAAAGAAAAGTCGAGCACGAGTAAGTTCTTATTTTATCAACTTATACTTTAGTTCATCACTTTCTATCGCATTGAATAATAGTGCATCGAGTTTCCAATCAATTTATGGTCCTCAAAGTCATATTCATTATTTCATATGCTTGTAAAGATTCCCAAACAATAAAGAAGCGGTTCAGTTTGGACAACTTTCTTCGTTATTCTCTCATATTACTTCCAGTCCAGTTGTGAGGGATAAGTCAATTGAGTTCATGTGCCAGATGAAGTTGTTAAAACAATCCATTCCACAGTTAAACCTGTGGCTCTTGTTCTTTGATTATACCTGAGGCGAAATTGAAGTTCCCATCACCTACCCATGCAAGAAAGAAATTTAAATTCAGAAAGCTCTACTAGTGGAGAAATCAGATTTTTGAGCATCTATAAACATGCCATCATTTCTCTCTCTAGGTTGTGAACTTTAGTGATCACAAAACTGTGCAAAAACAGGGATCCTATATGTAATACCGAAGGCTAGTTAACATTTGAGGAAAATGAACTTGTTCGGTCACATTTGAATATTATTCACTTGGACTCAAGCATATTGGTGTTTTTCATTTCTTAGGTGTAGAATTATAGGAAACTCTAAGGATGTGTTATACTTTTCTAGCTATATTCTGGTTCTTGGTTTAAAACATCTGGTGTCCTAACTATGCAGAAGAGGAAATTGTCTGACATGCTAGGTTCTCAGTGGAGCAAAGAAGAAATTGAGCGATTCTATGAAGCTTACCGCAAATATGGGAAAGATTGGAGAAAGGTATGATTGCTTTTTTGTCCTCTCCTAAACAAAAGGGAAAGAGAAGTGCAATGTCTTGCACTTGAAAAACGTAATATATATGTGATATGTAAGATGTGACTTGGTCTTATTAAGATAATAAGTTTGGAAATCAATATGCAACTTTGTAAATATTTTAAATCTTCCTGAATTTGTAGGTTGCTGGTACCTTGCGTAATAGATCATCAGAAACGGTGGAAGCTCTTTACAACATGAATAAAGTGAGTCTTTTTACCGATTCTCTATGTCATATTGTTGGAGAGTCATCATGTATTTGAGTTTCTTAAAAATCCAATTTGCTTTTAAGTTGCCTATCCAAGCAACTTGATGTATACAGTTTTAGTGATAATTATAAGTTTATTATGTTGAACCAGACATGAAAAATAATTCTGTAGATGAGGTATCATGTTTTCTCTGATATGTTGCTATGCTGGTCCTTTATCTGATTCCCGCATCCATTACATTCCTTTGTCAACCTTCTCAACTTCACATGCTTGTTGTTTTACATTGTATTTCTTGAGCTCACAAAGTTCTTCAACTGTTTAATCTGTTCATTAGAGACATGTGAGTCTGCACTCTCTGATATCTCTAGATAGAGTAATTCATTGACATATATGTAGTTGCAGATCGATGCGGTTGTATACATTGTCCTCTAATCATCAAATAGGTTGATATACATGATTGGAGGAATCATGGTATTAAATATTGGAAGATTCATAACAAATCATATCCTTGATTACCTAGTACAAGAAAAGAAGTTCCATATCTAACAATCATGGAGCATTTTCACTATGGAACACTCAAAATAAACCGAGTATTCCATAGTATAGTTATCACCATAAGCACATCAGTTATGGGTTATAAAGCTTTTTTTCAGAGAGATGTACCGGTGGCAATTTTTCTGTGATTTGTATTGGACTTGTTAGTTTTATCCGAGGTGGGCTTTTAGATATACAGGCTAAATTGCTCAGTCCATGTACCAGTCACCCACAACCTGCATTGCGCTGATTGATGCAATGCAGTAGATATACAGGGCCAGGCTCCCTAACACCTTGTATGTATTTCCTTGATTTAGATCTTTGACGTTTTATGAATCGTTTATGGATATGCAAAAAGCAAAATAATGAACCTCATAGTAATTTTTGTTTATGGTTAGGCATAGAGCATAGAGTAAACTTCATAATAATTTTTTGTGACTAACAAAAAATTGTTATGATTTTTCAGGCATATTTATCTCTTCCTGAAGGAACAGCTACTGTAGCTGGGTTAATTGCAATGATGACCGATCACTACAACATTCTGGTGAGATTGGAGATTGAGTTTTGTCTCCAGTTTTCTGGTACCAGTGATGCTGATGATTCTTATTATTTAATCAAGGACTTATTTGATCCAGGAAAAAAAATTCATAAATGAAAGTTGTTCTAGGTTTTTATGCCCCCACAACAAAAGAAATAAGTTCAAAATAATCATATGATGTCAAATTGTACTAGTGATTAAGAAGAATGGTCTTTTTGGACAAAGCCTCTGGAAAGCGATCAACTCTACTGAAAAACTGGCATGAGTTCATATGCATGTCTTAACTACACTGATCATGAAAGGAGTAACTGTTGAAGTTGACCCTTTAATCGAAAACTTGATTCTTCTTTGGTAACTAATTATTTTTTTCCACGAAAAAGTGCAATCTTACAGAAAGCTGAAGCAACGAAATTCTACAGAACAACTTCAGACATTTTTGTTGGCAATTGGCGCTTGTTGTAGTTATATTCTGTCCTAGAGTTCTGTCTCTGCTTTAATCCAGATATTACTGTTCCTACTAGTATTATCATGAAGTTTAGATCTTTTAGGGTTCATACCGTTACTGCAGTTCATAACAAGATTCAAAATTTCTTCAGCATGTGAATTAAACATGAAGAGTTCTGTCACTGTCACCGAGGTTTTGTATGAGATTAGTCGAAACCTGATACTATTTCTAATTTTTGTTGACTTTTTTGTTATAAACCAGTGAAGACATTGTGAATTCTTGGAGCTTCTAGACATTGTAATGCTTCCATACAATAACTTGAATGAAAATTGAACTTTTGAATTGCTCATCTCAGTACAAGTGATTACTTTTGAAGGATTATCTTATAAACATGTATTACATGCATGTTGATTGTTGTTCCCTTCTATTTTTTTGGATACAACTATTGGTTTGGTTATTAGGAAAAAAAAGTATCACATGGAAGCTACAATATTTCTAGTTAGTGTCTCATATTTTTGCTCCATCGTTCAATCTTTGTTTCTCCAGTTTAATTTTTTTGTCTTGGTGCCTAACTAATGGACAGTCTAATATTGTGGTTGCTACATCTTGTAGTTGTGCATTTAGCTACATAGTAACATTTTTCTTGTTTGGATTCTTTTATAATTTTCTCAACTTCTTAAATATTATTTACTACTACAAATTAGTTAATCAACTTCTTAAATATCATTTATTTCTTAAATAAAAGTTTTAGGAAAGAGTAATTGAATGAAGGATAAGATTTGAAATAAACATCTCTAAAAATAAATTTGGTTTTATACCCGGAAGATCAACATGAAGGTTATGGATTTGATTGATGGGCAGTTAAGAAACATCGTATGGAAAGTTTGTTTGTGTTGCTGAGATGAAAATGTTGAGATAGATGTGGAGTTACTAGAAAATATAGATAGAATTTTTTCATTCATGAACAATTAGCTATTGATTAGATAAACGAAGTATAATTGTTTAAGATGATATAGTCATGTGCTTAGAAGATCAACAAATGTGTTAGTTAGAAGAGATGAAATGATTATTAACTTAACAAATATGTAAATACTTTCAGCTTAACTAAGCATATGCCTCTTTACATATCTCTGCATGTATTCAACCCAAATAGTTGAGATTTTATGACTTTGTTGTTGTTGTACACTTGTATTATAAATTAGTTAACCATGCTAACATCCAAATGAAAAGCATCTCTTGTCATGTCTTTTGAGTTCTTAATTTTTGCTTTTACTTCTGATTGTGCATTTAGTTGGTTGGAAGTCTATAGTCTATAAGTCTAAAGCTAGGAACCATCAACTAGCAGGAAGGAAGTGATAGTGATCGAGAAAGTAACGATGTGGCAAAAACATATCAAAAACCTCAAAAGCGTGGTCGGGGGAAATTTCGACTTATGCCCAAGGGTTCTGATGGGTGCTCTCCTGATCAGTCACAATATCAGTCAGTTTCATCAAGATATGGATGCCTATCTTTGTTGAAGAAGAAGCGTTCTGGAGGTACGTGCTTTCAGCACTATTTTCTATGTCATTTGGCAATTGTATTTGCTCTAGCAATGGAGTGCCTGCAATTTAATTGAAATGGAGTTTTAATGTGCATTTTGTTCAAAGAAAGTATTGATAAAGTGACCATATGTTAGACCAAGAATTCTCCACCACCAGGGGTGTCTAGTTTTATAAAAATATTATTACAAGATAATTCTTCTCATTATTCAATTGCTTTGTTTTGTTGCCTCCTGTGCTGTACTCTGATCCTCCACATTTTGATTCTCTGAATTCTCTAAGCAACCGTTATTAGGATAACTTAGTAGATAGGGTTTGTTATGCTAGATGAATCTTTTGAGTTTCTTTTATCATTATAAAATGATTTTGTAAGGATTTTTACCTTTTTAACCATAATTGTTTAACCAACCTCTTCTTTGTTTCATCATGGTCCCAGATTATTGTTCTTGCTGCCTTCCCTATTTTCTTCCCTTCGTTTGATGGATGGAGTGATTACCCTCTTTCCTTTGTTTGTGTGTGCATATGAATGCATGAACACTAGTGGGTGTCTGTGAGCATATGTGATCATCAAGATATTTTTTTCGCCATTCTGATAAGATCATTTTTGAAAAGCATTTCGACCTTCTTTTTCTTTTTTATCGTATTTGTCAAAAGCTGCTATGTGCACTTTTTTCCATCAAGATTATTGATTTTTGGTAATCTTGTGTTAATCTTAGTTCAAGTTGGTGTATACTGTTTACTAACTAAAATATATTCTACCCTGTAAAATTGTCCATCAGATCACCACTAAGTTGTTCTGAGATATCCAAAAGTATATAAAAAAAATACCCTACCTTATGCCCATTTCCATTTTTCTTTCAAAAGAAAAAAACAAATCTGAAATAGGATGTGAATCCCCCTGATGGTTTTGATCATGTGTCAAACAGTCTGCGCATTCAGTCAGACTCAATGGTCACTGTTGTTTTGCCCTTGTTTTTTGGCACCTCATATCTTAAAACTTAAAAGGACCTGTTTGAATAACTGCATGACTCTGGTTTGCAGCTTCATCTTTGGTCAATCATGTCTCTCATCAAGATATATCACAACCACCAGAAGAACTTTCATCTAATATAATCTGAAAAGAGACATGTTTTGTTCTTATCCAAAGTTCCAATGTATCAACACTGCATAAATATGAATATTCAACAAAAACCTCCAAGATTGGTTCTTTGACCAACCTATCATGAGAAAACAAGAACAATGCATCCCAATATTCTAACAAAACTCAGCCCTTGAAGGAACAAATCTTTAGAACTAAATTCCACATCTTTGTGAGACCTGTAATTCCTGACGTCTACCGGTGAGCTCTCCTCTACTCGGTCGACGACTTTGGCATGGGCAAAATTAGATAGAATGGGAGAAGTGGAGGCAAAATGACACTTTGATGAGCAGCAAGAAGACAAAGAGCTTGATAAATATTTAGTTTGCTCGAGGTTTCAAGTTTCGGTCTGAGGGTCGGATTGGCTCCTGGTCAAACCGGTATGGGTCTGATATATGCCAGTATACCAACATATGATCTGACAATGTTGGTTGGCATGTACCAAAAGTAGGAGGGAGAGTAGAAGGGAGGAGTAGGAAGGAGGAAAAGTGGAGGAGGAAACCTGATGATAAAGCAGGGTGGAGGGGAGGAGGAGGGAATGGAGAGATTTTGAGAGAAAAAAAGGGAGATAGAAAGGAGCATGGATGGAAATAAAGTAAAAAAAGAAGACAACTATCAAAAGTTGTAAAAGAATAAAAAGAAGATAGGGGCACTGGAGTCCTGTCAATGGTTTCATATCCAACTCCATCCATACACATCTAGCTTTTTCAGCTTCTAAATAGGATGACATAATTGATGAGATGGACATAGAGAAGGATGGAGAGAGGGGTTGATGGGTTTCCTATCCAACTCCATCCCTACATATCTAGCTTTTTCATCTGCTAAACAAAATGACATAATCGATGGGGTGGATAGAGAGAAGGGTTGATGAAGGAAAGGACAAAGTAATATGAAAATAGAATGTCTTTTGGTGGCAAATATTGTTTTTGCTTCCCTTCAAAAAATATCTTCTGATGTGGCTCTCTATTAAACCTTATATGTAGATTCCAGTATGAGGCCATGTGAGCGCCTATGGGCTCCGTAAGAGAGCCTCATTGGAGGAGAAATTTTTTTTGTAGGATCATTGGTTTGCTTTTCTAGGTGCTTCTTCTGCCAGCTATATGAACCATATACTTCCTAGTCTGCTTTATCAGAATTACATGTCAATGGCAAGATCAAAATCAGCATTTATCATCTGTTCTAATGGGAAGGGGGCTCATGGAACATGTAGATCTATCTTGGATGGTTGTGCTGCTGCATCTGTTTATTGACAAGTAGCCAAGGGTGTCTGTTCTTGTTTTCTTGTGTGACTGTGAGCCTGTGGGTGATTTTTTTCTTCATATTGAATAAAATTGCTTTTTCTTCATATGAATAAAATTGATTCTGAAACTTTACCAGATTTATTTTCGGGGAATCAACCTCGTGCTGTTGGGAAAAGGACTCCTCGCATCCCTGTTTCAAATATGTATAGCAAATATGACAAGGAAAAAGCAACATGTTTAAATAAACAGTCTTCAAAGTCAGAGGTTAATGCTGTTGATGATGAAGGTGCTCACGTAGCAGCATTGGCTTTAGCAGAGGTTCTGCAAAGAGGTGGCTCACCGCAGATATCTCGAACACCTGGAAGCGGAGTTGATCACGTGAGGTCTTCTCCTGTTAGAAGCAGTGAACAAAAGGTAATTCTGTGATTCTTTTAATCTTGTTGCTTTGGTTTTGCCATCTTTATTGAAACACTCTTCCTGTCACATCTAGAGCGTCGAACAGGAGACAGACAGATCAAAGTTAATCATTCAAATGGATGATGATTGCCATGAAGCTAGTCTAGGAAGTAGGGAAGCTGAGAATGGAGTATTTGCTAGAGATGTTAAAGAAGGTGCTGGAGCAGTTGAAGCTCCAAAAAGAATGAAGAAGCGCCAAGGAAAGAGACCAAAAACTTTTGATACTGAAAACTTCCAAATTGATGATGATAGAGAAGCATGTAGTGGTACTGAAGAAGGATCAAGTGTCCGAAAAATTAAAGATGAAAATGACTTGGAGGTTAGAGACAATAAAGCTGCTCGTGGATCCAATGGTTCAAGGAAAAGAAGCCGGCAACTATTTTTTGGAGGTTTGCTGCAGATTGTCTTTGCTTTACCCTTCTAATTTTTCATGATTGTCAATGGTCTCAGCTTTTACATTTTCCTTGATGGATTTATGGCTATGATCATGTTCACATTAATTGTTTTGTTAGCTTGATTAACTAGGATTTGCAATTAATATCTACCTGATGATTTAATATTTCTTTATGGTACCTAGCAGTAAGAAATATTACTTTTGTACTTCTACATGCTGCACCAAATTACTTGTGTTCTGCATCTAGTGATTATCTGATGCATGTATACACACACACATATATATTTTCAAGATGGTTCATCTTGAAAAGTTGTTGCAAAACATTTGACAACAAGTTGGTTTTGTTTCAGCCCTCTGATAGTGATTATGAAGCCTTTATGTTAGCCATATGATCTTTTGAGTGATCCTTCTCAATTGTCAATACAATGTTGACATGCATATGACTGCATTTATTATTTTATTATTATGGGTTTAAAAGTTTTCAACCTTTTTTGTCGTTATAATAAAATGAGAGAAGTCAAAACCTACTTCTGGTGCAGTAAAGGATTCAGGAATTTGTATCTTGTAGTATCCTTGCCAAGGCTTTTAATATAAAGTCATTTCTTTTACTTATCATCTGTCTTTTAATACAAAGCCATCAGACAGTGGTTATGAAGCTTCTTTTCTGTCTTTGTGGCACTAATAAATTTTAAAAAAATACTGAATTTTCATTTTCATTGTTATTTATATTATATTTATATCGGATGATATGTTATTTGGACATGGTTGTTCACCATATTGGTTTTACTTTATAGATGAGAATTCTGCCCTGGATGCTTTGCAGACACTAGCAGATTTGTCTGTTAATATCTTGCTGCCTTCATCTGCTGTTGAGTCCGGTTAGTTTTTTTACCTGTATTCTTTTTTTGTTCATTTTCTCTAGATATGATTGTCGGAGAAATCAAGCATTATAATTCTTATGTTCATGTTTACACTATGATCTATTACTTTTGAATCATGTAAAAATAATTGTCTCCATAACTTTACTTCAAAAAGAACTTTTACATGTTATTGTCTGTTTCCTACATGTTCTTGACAACAGTGTGGAGTTGTACTGGAGTTTACATACACAAAGGTGTTACTGTTGAAAGTTCCCTACAATTATAATTTCTTCTCTTCTTGTTCGATTGGTAGATGTGACCAAGGATGGTACTTGCTTCTCTTCAACAAAGATTAGTTCTTAAATTGGTTTGAGCTAGAGAGTTAGACTTCTAATCCCAGGCTATACTCAAGCATGGTATCTCCATGCGACTATTGGAATTTGCCTTTTAATTGAGCCCGTTTTCATGTTCAATGCCGTAGTACAGAGGTCAAAATATAGTTTGTATATCACTTGATGTTTTTTTGTACTTTATACCAATTGAGAGTCTGTACCTGTAAGACATGTTTCAGAGATTTGCCATAACTATAGACTTTACCTGTAAGACATTATGCTTAGTGGACATGCCCAGGAGCAAATATTACGTAGTGGATGACTGATCTTAAAAATTTTAAGATGAAATCACTTGATGGCGTACTGAAAACATTATGCTTCTAGTTATATATGCAATGACAATTTAGTTTTAATGCCATACTTTGTAGAATTATTTTCACAGGGTACCTTTGTAGTTTTAATAACAACTATAGTGCCTTTTATTTTCCACATGAACTATTTATTATGTTTAACTACTATATGATGCATAATCATAATATAAAACTCAATCCAGGATCAACATCTACAAGTGCTGCATAAATCATTTCAACTTTAGAACCTCATGTGCTCCTCATCCTGCTCAATACAAAGGAAGTGGTAAAATATGGATCATCAAAGAGGAAAACAAATGACCCATCACTCATCCCTTTATCCTTCAAAAGATTTAAAATTATTCTTTGTGGCTTTGACGATAAATAGAGTCTAAACTCTAAACCCAGTAGACAATACACCCTGCTCTATCTTTTTCTGCCTTGGCCCAAATATTCATCATTTTAACCATTTATGAGCTGTTTTTTTTTAATTATTTGGCCTACTTTGCATTCGGGATCTCACAGTTATATGTGCCTAAGACTAGGTTAATGCTGGAAGCAAGGATTAATGTACTGAATGCAGTGGCGGAATACTATGTGCCGCTATACTAAATGTGGACTAACACATGTCAGACTGCAGCTATGGAATTATAATGCACCACTATATTATGTGAATCGCATAACGTGGTAGACATTTGTGCTTGTGTTCACTGGCATGGGAATGGTCAATGGATCTTGGTTCTTACTTAGAAGTTTGCTACCAATTGTTGAATTCAGAAAGTCATGTAACATGGCAGGCTTTTGCCTGTGTTCATTCTCATGTTCATGGCACAAGCATCTTCGTTCTTGCTCAGAAATTTTGCTAATAATTTCTTAAGTATGAAGTCATGCAAACTCTGAGGTACTAGATCAGATATGATTTTTCTTTTTTGATGATTGGTGATCAACTTTGCCTATCCTGCTTGACATGTGTAGGAAATGTTTTTACTTCTCATCTTTATTATGTTAGTCTATTGTGCAAGCATCTGCACGGATACTTACATGTGCATATTATACTTATTTTTGTTGTCTATTTCCTGTTCTCTTTGCTTCACATTTCATTCTTATTTAGAATTACTATTATAAGCATCTTACACTTGGAGTTCCTCTGTTTCTTATTTGTAATGTGTCCAGAATCGTCAGCCCAGGTTAAAGAACAGACAAATATTGATACTGATGAGAAGCCTGATATACCTGAATCATTGCCTTTAAATTACAAAAGAGATAAGTCTAAAGTTTCAGGGAAAAAGGAGAGAAGGCATTCTGCAGGTGTTGGTTCCGATACACTTTCCAGGAGAAGTTCAAAAGTTGTCAAGGGATTGCAACGTGACTCAAAAGTTATTGCTGAGATGAATCAGCAAGCTTGCGCATGTATCAATATGACAGAGAAGAGAAAAGGGAAAACTTTCTCTGGGAAAGTAAGAGATGCAGCCATTTCAGTGTTTTTGCTTTGTCTGATTTTTGCAGTTAATCATACTTATAATTATCTTTGTGTTATAAGGTTCCTTGATTATTTGACCTGTTATTTACCATTGGCAGATACCAAAATCTGAGTTCAGCAGTGAATCTCAAAAAAGTGAGCTGCAGAAAATGGAGGTACTTTAGCTTTCCACCATTGCTTATATAATTTGATTTTGCTTTTGAATGTCATTTTGCTGAAGGTTCAGAATGCTTTAGTATCTTAGTTTCTGCAATAGGATCCAACTAAAATTTATCTGTTGTTCAGTAATCTGTGAGCAAATTATTCCATAGAGATGGTATCTGATATAATATCCACTAGGTTCCAGAAAACCATATGCTTTCCTGAATCATATGATTCGTGAGTCATGAAATACTTACCTAATAACTCAAATAGAGTAAGGACTGCAATAGTCTCGAGGGACGTCTGCGAATTTTTTTCAATGCGTTTTCTTTTACAAAGTTACTTTCCTTTTTAATTCTTTAAATAATTTGGTGAAAACAAAATTTATTAGGTTCTTGTGGAAACATGAGTTTGAACCAATTCTGGAATCTGTAACAATAGGTTTGGACCTCAGGTTGGTTTATGATCCATGCTATTCATGCTCCCTTTTAGTACCTTGTCCAACGGCACTCCTTTTGGGGACCATTATATCTAATCCCATGGATGCACTTTTTATTTGAGTTTTCCTTGTTTTATGATATTGTTGTTGATGTGTTAATTTTGTCTTTGTAAAATGGATTATGTGGTTTTAGTGAACGGTTTGTCAGGCATAAACTTTTTACTTGTTTTGATTGGTTTATAAGTTGCAATGTTATGTAGTCCCATTTTCACTGATAATGTCATTGTTATTTCTTTGAAAAGGATAGTCATAAATTGACAATCAGATTTTGCATATGAAATTTAAGATGGCAAAACTTAGTATAACTATGTTAACTGTACAATTCTCTGGTTTGGCAACATAATTTGCACAAACTACCCACCAGTAAACTAGGTTGGTTTCGCACTATGATGGCTGAAGCTACAAATCTTCCTAGGATCAAAATTTTAATTGGCATATTTGCTGATTCAAAGATGTTGTTTGAACTTGATTTAAAGATTCTCTATGGTGACTTGAAATTAGCTCACAAATTCTTTATTTAAAATTAGTGGTGATTGTTCTCCTTAATCTTGGATGTTATTCTTTGTTTTATGTGTTCTGCCTCATGGCTTAACATCATAAGTTACTGTTTCTGCTATCGAGTAATATTGTCTGTCTAAGGTGCAGTCTTTTGGCCCTGCCCATGTTTACCTTTTACATTGTACATATCTCCTTCCCTTAAAACTGTATAAGTGTTCAAATTCTTGCTCACTTTTTTTACAGGTTTCTGCTGAAGAAGGGAAAAGATCAGTTGCTAAGGTTAGACGTGTTAGTCAAGTTAGTCCATTGCTAAGGCAAGGGAAGTTTGTTAAACCCCCAGAGAACTCTTCTTCTGTCGCTGATTCTGGAAGAACAGTTACTGATTTAAGCAAAACAACTCGTTTGGCAATTGAAAACCAAGTTAATTTGCTTACAAAACATAGAAGTCGTCGAAAGATAGGCCTGCAAAAAGCACCAGCCTGGAAGGATTTTAAATCCAATGATATGGGAGATAATTGTCCTCATAAATACTCCTATGCAGTCAACAGGATTGTTGAGCCTAAGGTATTTATATTTTATGTTCTGGTCAAAGTTGTATTTTTAATGATATTTTAGTAATGTCTTATTTCATTCATTGCAGGAAAATCTTTCTCACTGCCTATCATCTAAACTGTTGCGTAGATGGTGTATGTTTGAGTGGTTTTACAGTGCAATTGACCATCCATGGTTTGCCAAAAGCGAGTTTGTGGAGTACTTGAATCATGTGAGGTTGGGCCACATACCTAGACTAACTCGTGTGGAGTGGGGTGTCATACGAAGGTATAGATTAACTTAAAGTCTAAACTATTAGTTCTGTCACGATCCATCCTGATGGGATAACTGACCTATCAATTTCTTTTGGCTCAAACTATTGGCCAAAATGCTTAAGTTGAAGTTGATAGTAGTACAACCATTAGTCCCTTATAAGTCTATCTTAATCTTTCTTACTTTCGATGTGAGACTAATTGGGGTGTTACAAGTTCTGATTTTTACTTTAGTTAAACTATGCTCTTGTTATTTCAGTTCTCTTGGAAAACCACGTCGATTATCTAAACAATTTTTAAAGGAAGAAAGGGAGAAGCTGGAGCAGTACAGAGAATCAGTTAGGACACATTATGCTGAGCTTCAAGCTGGTCTTAAAGAAGGCCTCCCAACAGATCTAGCTCGCCCTTTATCAGTGGGACAACGTGTGATTGCTTGTCACCCTAAAACAAGAGAACTTCATGATGGAAGTGTTCTGACAGTTGAACGTAGTAGGTGCAGAGTTCAGTTTGATCGGCCTGAGCTAGGGGTTAAGTTTGTAATGGTAATCCTTTTAGTTTTTAAGATTTCCTGTTAAATTACCTATTATCTAGTTTTGATTTGAAGTGTTTCTGAATCTTCTATGTTTTTTTTTATTTGTTGCCCAATTCTTTTTTAAACCATGTGAAACTATTTGTGACAACCTTTTGGTTACTCGCAAATAACTTCTCAAATTAACCCCACTATCTATATTATTATTGTTGAATAGTGTGGTTTGACGAAGCCAAAACCATAGTGATAAAAGGTTGAATATCAGTTGCATGAACTCATTGAGGATAGTACACCTGGTACTTCTGAAAAGCATTATTGTCCGAAGTATTCTGTTAATGACTGGTATTTTCTAATTGTGAAAATGATTCATTGTAATTAAATCTCACAAATTGTGAATGTCAATTTGAAAGTGACAACCAGCATCTTGAACAAAATTCATTGAGCTTTCCTTTTTCATTACTTTTTATCTACTTTATGGATGTGTTTGTGTTGGCTTTTTTACTCGGATTATGATGACCTGTACCTTAAATGCATCCTCAATACCTACTGCCACTATAGGTTTGCATTTCTGCAATTCAAACTTCTTGAATCTGGAAGTCATATTTACTACCTTGGTGCATTAACAATTTGAGATAATATGCTTGTGGCTTATCTATTGTGTATTGGGTTGCTGATTATGGCTCAGCACCTAGCAATAAATGGCAACTCCGTGATTCTCTGGTGTCTATTGCCTGTGGTTCATTTATTGTTGGTCATCATTATCCACATTCTCATGAACTTCTATCTAAACATTACCTCTATGGGAGTCTGCATCATCTGCTTCTTGGCCTTGTTTTTATTTCATTTGGTCACCTTCTTGACCAGTGTTTTTCATCAGTACTACAGGTCAAGATTTGTCCCTGCACTTGATACTCTCCCATATCTTCATTTTGGTAATACTGTCTAGCTTTCTTTACTAACTTGTATCCTTTTTCCACTAACCAAGTCTTATTGTGTATATTTATAATAAAAATTCTTTAGAATTGTGTTTCACTAAGAATGCTTTTTTTCCTTGAGGATTGCTTAGTTCATTTAGGCAGTGTCAGTGTGGGGTACCGGGTTAACAGAAATTGTACCATAAAAATAAATACTTGAATATCTAATTGTTTCTTGTATGCAGATTCAATATTGCTTTCTCTTTCACTCTTTTCTGATTACTAACCAGAATAACTTTTCTGATTTTATCGCTTAGGTAAAATTCTAGCGTTATAATGATTTTAGTCTTGCCATTCCAATGTGCTTTTTCTTGTAGTGAGATGCTCTCTTAACAAGTACTAGATGGAAACAAGAACTGAGTGCTAGTTTCCTAATACCATTTCTTATTACTGAACTCTTAAATGACATGCTATCTTTTACTTTTTTTCAGGATATTGACTGCATGCCACTTAATCCATTTGACAATATTCCTGAAACTCTTAGACCACAGAATATTGTTATTAACAGACACTGCAACACCTTCAAAGATATGAAATTAGAAGATCCTCCTAAGGATTGGAGAACTGGAAGTTTTGACATTGCAGATGGGCGTACTCATACTTCTGCTACCAGTTATCAAATGAATACACTAATGAAGCAGGCTAAGGTTCTACTTTTATTATACTTTGTATTCTTGACTCTTGAGGAGGATGGAATATTAGATATTCATTAACCAAAGTGTGCTTCTGGCAGGGGGACACGATTGATGCCATCGTACAAGCTAAAGCTACCGTAAATCAAGTTGCTGTTGCTGCACAACAGGCAATGTATAATCAACCTTGTACACTATCACAAATTCAGGAAAGAGAAGCTGATATTAGGGCTCTTGCTGAGTTATCTCGTGCACTTGATAAAAAGGTAATGATTCTACAAATTCACACTTTTTTGTTCCAATTCCCAATAGTGAAAACCTCCACTATGAGTTGGTTTTACTTAGGTAACATGACTTTGAAGTGTGCAATCCTGATCTTTAGTAGGCGCCACAGTACTTGATTCCACCTGTGGATCCCAGTTTCCAAATCAAATGAGAAGATCATCAAACCAGATTGAACCCAAGTCAAATCTTAGTTAAGTTTTGCATCAGGATCCGATGGAGTCCTAACTAGCCCTCTTACCTAGAGGGAGGCCTAGATATTCTTAGATTAGGCATATACGTATATCTTTGTTCTTATTCTCAGAGATATTTTTTGAAGGTCTCGAGTCCTATTTAGAAGCAAATCGGTACTATATAATAGGGTTTGCTATACCGATGCGTACCGCTCGGTATGGGAGGTACGTATTGGTTTGACAAGATACCGATACATGGACCGCCCTCTATCGAGCGGTACTGGTCACTTGACCCCGTATTGGGTGATATGGGGCTTGTACCGGACTGTAATGGTTGAAATCCGATCGTTATCGGCCTGTATCGGTCAGTAACGGTCGGATCGTTACCAATCAAGGGCTGAGATTGCCCTATCTTAAACGGTCAATTTGACCGTTTAAGGCTTAGAAAAAGGGTTTTAAATCCTTTCCTCCCTCTTCTTTCAACTCATTTCACTCTCTCAATTTCTTAAGTTCTTTCAAACGCATTTTCACTGATCTCTCTCTTATTCTTATATTTTACTCTCATAAACTCAACAAAGTTACAATTTGTGGATTGAATCAAATTTAGGAGACTAATTTGGGAGGATTGAGAGGAAGAACATTCTAATAAAGAGGTGTATATTCTCTTTCTAGATTTTTGTTAATTTATGAGATGATTAAATCTATTCTATGCTATGTATGACTTAATGTCTAATATGTTGTTTGATAGTAGAAATTAGAATAGTGTTAACTAGAGAGAAATTGAGGTCTCTAATATTGTGATTAGTGTGTTTAATATTGATTTTTTTGAATTAGACACTTAATAGGTCAAATCTTTGTATTTCAGCATATTAAGAATTGGATCATATGTTTGTAATAGTATAATAGGTTAACTAAGTTTTTTATGTTGTAATTAGTGATTTTAATGATGATTTAATTAAAATTTAATCTATATTGGGTCAATTTAATATAATCGAAAAAGATATATGATATTATTCCTTCGTAATTTACATTGTTTTTGATAAAATTATACTAAATTTATATTTATTTCTAATTTAAAAACCCTAATCTAACTTTTATTATTATTATTATTTTTAGATATTTTTGAAGGTTTTTTTTTATGATTTTGGGTGTACCGTCGATATGCCCTAGCGTACCATCGGTACACTTCGATATGTACCATACCGAGCAAGGCTCGGTACACTGGTACGGATCGAAATTATAATCCTTGGTATATAATATAAATTAAGTTAATTATTTTTCTAATTAGACTCATATTTTTGTAGGTGTTTTATGGAGATTTTGTTGGGATCCGAAATATATATATTTTTCTTATGAGCAGTTAAGATTCAGTTTATACCCACACTGCTTAGAAGATATGAATAAAGGTTTTGTGAGCCCCTAGACACAACAGATCATCCTTGTTCTTTTCTTCTCTCTTTTCTCCTTTCTTATTATTACTGTTAATGGATTGTGTCCTCCTCTTGAAGAAGGGAGACACTTGATAGAACATGCTAAATCCTATTAATCAGTGGCAGCAGTGTCTGGTTGCCCACTTTCATCTGCCATCCTTGCAGCTGATTTCCAAATCTTATGCCATGAGAGCATGCAATGGTAAAGTGATAGGAATATAAGGTTGTTCAAGCCACTTTCGTGCATCTGTCTTCAGTGAGAATCTATTCAATGAAAACTCACCTTGTTGATCCACCTCAATAGTGATCTCCAAATCTTCTGCTGTGAGAGCTGTAATGCATTTTTTTTGTTCACCTCATGTAGGTTATCATTCTAAAGCTACAGATGCTTCTTATAATTGCGGTTACCGTATGTGCATGCTGGTTGATATTTAAACCAACTGTTGGACTATACATCTGTCCATTTGGACCCCTGGTTGACACAAGGAACAAACAACTTCTCTCATTTACTCCTAAGCTTGCAGAAATTTCTTCTTGATCTGAAGGATAGCATCCTAGTGCTAAAGTTTATTTTGATTTGCTGCAATATCTCTTTTAATGCCAATGTAGCATTTATATTAGTATAACTGATACAAAAATTTGGGGACAGTTGTGATGATTATGGTATTATAAACTATAAAGCACTTAGTGTCTTTACTTGTCTATCTTCAAGACACTTGCGCTTCTTCTGCCCCTCAAGCAATCTCACCTTTGTTTTTTCATCAAGCTGTTGTTACCAATCTTTAGTCATCCTAGTTGCAAACAGCTATGCACACTTACTCAGAGTATCTGTTTTCTGTTAACTGTTTGTTCCTTTTGAAGGGTCACTAAGGAACACCAAGTGCGATGGTAGGACTCAGTGCTATATGATAAAGTCATTTAATTTTTTTAGTTTAATTAATTGTATAAACAACCATCTTTTTAAACTCTATTCTGCTTTGTTTCTATATGCTTCTGTTTGGTTGGAAGTTGGAACAAGGTTACATCTCTACATTACCAGTGATTTAAAAAGGTGCTCGGGCGCTCGCCTAGGCGCTCGGGCGAGGCGAGGCCCGAGCGCCTCGCTAAACTTCCAGGCGGCGCGCTTCTAAGAGGCGCCGCCTGGGCGCTCGCCCGAGCCTAGGCGCTGGGCGCTTTGGGCAAGCGCTTGGGTTAAACCAGGCGACCGAACCAAGATTTTAGGTCTGGTTCGGTCTCCGATGGTTAGTTGGTTCAATCGAACCAACTAAAACCGATATCAGCTGTCGCTGCCCAACCCTAACCCTGCTCGTTGCCGCTCCCGCGTTCGTTGCTCGCCGTTGTCGTTGCACGCCACTCCTGTTGCTCGCCGCTCGCGCTCCTAATCCTACTCCTGCTCCCGCTGCCGCTCGCCGCTCCCGCTCCCGTTGCCGTTGCCTCCTTACATTCCCGCTCTCGCTGCCGCTGCCTCCTTACACTCTCGCTGCCGCTTCCTATTTTCTCAGTCAACAGTCAGCACCCCCTTACACTCTTCTTTCTTCTCCTTCTGTATACTGTTAACAGTATACAATGGTATACTATTAACAGTATACTGTATATTATTAATATTATTAGGTTTATTTGAAATTATTAATTTTTAATATTATTAATAGATTAATAATATATTATTTTTATTTAAAATTTTAAATAATTATATTTATTAATTATATTATATATTTTTATATTTTAGCGTCTCGCTTCGCTCGGGCGAGCGCCTGGGCGAGCGCTTAGCGCCTTGGGTGTTTTTGGACCTTAGCATCTTTTGGCGCCTAGCGCTTTTTAAATCACTGTACATTACTAAAACTAATACAATTTTTTAGATTCCTTTGTATAACCTGTAAACCCTTAGCTAGCTGTAACTTTATATATGAGAGATTGCTGGGTGAAGGCCTTTATGGATGCTAAAAATAGAAGATTGCATTGGTTCCCTCAAGAGATTCTCTAATTTACTCCCTTTATCTTCTTGAAGTCTCAAAATGGCAAATAATCACCTAAAACCAAATTTGACACCAATTGCATTAAATTGAAAGCTTTCAGTCTGATTCTGTAGTTTAATTTGTCATCCTAGTGTTGTCTGGAAGCTTGCACTGTCTCATACCTCTCGACTTCATCACTTATTTACAACAATTGCTAAGTCTATCTTGTAGAAATCCTTGAAGTTAATGGAGATGCATTTGCAGGAAGCTCTGTTGATCGAATTGAGAAATATGAATGAAGAAGTCTCAGAAAAGCAGAAGGATGGTGATACCATAAAGGATCTGGATCATTTCAGAAAGCAATATGCCATGGTACTTGTTCAACTACGAGATGCTAATGATCAGGTAAACATCTTTGGAGGATTTAAATCCACATTTGACTTTAATGATATTTCTCAAGCACGAATCTGACCTTGTTATCTGGATTTTAGGTTGCTTCCGCCTTGCTTTCTTTAAGACAGCGTAACACATACCATGGTAATTCAACACCCCCATGGACCAGGCCAGTGGAAAATGCAGGATCTGTTGGATCTCCAGAGCCATTCAACCCATCTGCATTTCCCAATCAGGATATGGGATCTCATGTAAGGGAAATTGTTGAAACTTCTACACAAAAAGCAAGGACAATGGTTGATGCTGCTCTGCAGGTACATTTGGTGCTGTAATGAGTCTGTTCTTTTCAAAAGATATGAAGATTCTTGGTTTTTGTTAGGTATTGTGTGCTAAATTGAAGAATCAAACTTTCTGGATCAGATGCATACTTGATCTTAATCTACTTATGTTTTCATCGGACTCCTCTTGATATTAGCTTTTTTCCCTTGAGTTTTAGTTGATCGGCGTCTTTAAAATTTCTTTTGTTATATTCAGTCTATTAACTGAGACTAATAATTCTTATTGTCTTGGTATGCTTCTCAGGCAATGTGCACACTAAAGGAAGGAGAAGATGCATTTACCAAAATTGGACAGGCTTTAGATTTGACTAATAATCGCAACACTGGTTCTGGTATATTGGGAGTACATGGGCCTCCTAATCCAGGACATAGCAACACAACAAATCACGATCATCCAGCTAGCACATTTGACATCACAACAGTTCATGCACTTAGTCCAAAAACCAACAATTCATCTGATGCTGATCTTCAACTTCCTTCGGAGTTAATTTCATCATGTGTCTCGACACTTCTCATGATACAGGTAATCTTTGTTGGTGTGTACTTATTATTTATCCTTTCTACTGAGAATAATTGGCCATTTAAGTGGCTGGGTTTTTTCTTTACTTTTGAAGGTCTCAGAGGTTCAGGCACGAGTTCGATAACATTGTTAAACAAACTGTTAGGTTACTTTATACGTTGATATTTTATCAAGAGGATATTCCTCCCTCCTACACCCAACCACGTTCAAAAGTTACGGTTGATAACTTGGAACTGCCAACTCCAAATATTTTAATTGAAGCCTGAGTCCTAGATATTCTAGTGATTTGCATCTGACTTGTTAAAATTTTTTTTTCTCATTGTCAGTTTATCAGCTATGCTTTAGAAGACAGTATAGAAACTGACACAATGAGGAAATGCAAACAATATTCTCACTCGTCTGATCTTGTTAAGATAATTATTTCTTCCAACTCTGCATAACTTGGAGACATTTGTCTCTGGAAGGGACATCCTGTCAATTACTTCTTGATGGGTTTTTTAATCTTCCAACTCTGCAATGATCTAGTTTTTGTTTCTGTATTTCTTACATGTACAAAAGAAGATGTGTTGGTGCCTTTTTACCACCAAACATGGTCATTAAGATCAGTGTTTGTTTCCTTATTTGAGTTAAAGTGTCGTTTTAGGTTTTTGTCACAACAATTTTTTGGGCAGCTTGACATGACAATATGCTGGAGTACTAGCAATTTTGGTTTCTCTATTCTTTCAAACTTATGCATGTATGCGTGAATTATTTGTACATATATACAGTTACGTCTTTTGATCATAATGTGTCCTTTCAATTTTCCATTTATCTGTTCTGAGTCATGTTGTGGATTGCTTGTGCAGACGTGTACGGAGAGACAGTACCCACCTGCCGAGATTGCCCAGATTCTTGATTCTGCTGTCACAAGTTTGCATCCATATTCTCCACATAATCTACCAATTTACAGGGAGATTGAGACATGCATGGGTATCATCAAAAACCAAATATTGGCTCTGATACCAACTCCAACCACGGCCGCCCCTGAAATCACAACATGATAAGCGTTCACTACTTTTTTTTGTCTCTGTACTACCTTCCTTCTTGGTGTAGTGCTAGTTTGTATTATGATAAATAGCCCCCCCCCTGTTATTCAAAATGGGGTCTGTGCAACATTCCATTCAGGTATTTAAATCAAAGCTTTTACGCTTCTTGTTTCCCTCTTTCTCATCTTCTTATGCCCGTTAACAGATGATTCCCTTCACTAATGTAGATGACAATAGGATGTCGGCGCAGATACCTGACCTTAATAAGTTGGATAGGAAAGAGTCCCATACTCCTGTTTATTGTGTTGTCTGGGTCGCAAAAGCGCCGCATCATACTGTAGTTTATTTTTACTTTTTAAACTCTGTTCCATAGAGAATGAGATGGCTCACTCGTGCCGTTGGATCTCCTCGCATCCCCGTCATCAGCCACTCAAGTTTATCCATTGGCTTAGAGTTGTCCAACCCAAATCGATTGTCATCGCTGTAATTGATAATAATAGCTACTTAAATTATGTTACCAAGATCTTTTATTGTATCAGTAGTGTTCTCACTACAAAAAAAATCAGTCGCGACCAGAATCGATTGTCTTAGAGTTGTCCAACCCAAATCGATTGTCATCGCTGTAATTGATAATAATAGCTACTTAAATTATGTTACCAAGATCTTTTATTGTATCAGTAGTGTTCTCACTACAAAAAAGAATCAGTCGCGACCAGAATCGATTGTCTTAGAGTTGTCCAACCCAAATCGATTGTCTTATGTTACCAAGATCTTTATCCATTGGCTTAGAGTTGTCCAACCCAAATCGATTGTCATCGCTGTAATTGATAATAATAGCTACTTAAATTATGTTACCAAGATCTTTTATTGTATCAGTAGTGTTCTCACAACAAAAAAGAATCAGTCGCGACCAGAGGCAGGATGGATAACCAACGGAGTGGAATAAATAAATAAGTAAATAAAGCTGAAAATTGAGAACAGCGGATGACTTTGTTTCGGTTTCTGCTTTTATGCGACTCCCGCGATGTACTAAATTAATAGCCGATTAAAAAGGCGTCGCGCGCAGGGAAGGCGGGAGAACGATACCCCATTTCTTCTATATATAATGAACCGCTCATATCCGACCACATCTCCGATTTCCATCGCGGTCCGCAGAAGCGAGGGTTTAGGGCGTCCCATCGGTCGATTTGCCATGCACCTCCACGGATGGGAGTCTCTCAAGCGACTCATCGGCAAGCGGCGCCGGCCCCGCTCCCCTCACCTTGCGCGGCTCCTCTCTCCGCCGGTCAGGCCCTCCCTCCCGTCTTATCTGTCCTCATTTCTTGCTGCTTTCGTCTGTCGTGTTAGCGTTTGAAAGTGGGATCTGGTTGTCTGTTCTTTCAGAATCCCACTAGCGATTCGAGGGGGGATGTCGCCAGCGATGCCGACACGCAGCCCTCCTCCTCGTCCGCGGAGGAACCGGCAACGACCATGGAAGGGCACGGAGTTTATGACATGGATTGGGTTTCTTGTCCCGTTTGTGATAGATCGATTCGCGGGACTAATCACAATGTGAACTCCCATATCGGTAGGTTGACTTCTTCGTGTTTGGTAGCGTGCTCCCTTAATGGTGAGGTTCAACCCGTTTGTCTTCACGAAACCTCGCTATTCAGCTGAAAAATAAAGCAAATCTTGTTCTGCAAGCAAATCCGTCGTGGTATTTGATTGCAGCCTTTTATGTGGTTTATTAAATCACAAAGTGTTGGAATCTGCATGCTTAGACCTGTCCACTGTATATCGGTTAAAAGCTCTAAATACTAGTGACGTTTGGACCTAGAAGATTATACCAGTCTTGAATCTTGATGTTAGTATTTAGTTGCTCCAATTTCATAAATTATAGGTACTAAACTTTCACTAAAATATATGCCTTTGGAAGAAAGTGGTGAAGCCTAAATATGGTTGGGACTTACGGTGCGGTTTTGTTATTGTTGCTGGTTAAGCCTAAATATGTTGTCAAAAGGTGAAGGAAGTGCTTATTATAGTTGGAGCTTTTTTATATTTATGATAAAATTAGGACATGGAATCATTTAAAAGAACTTACAATCTTGTTTGCCACTGAAGGGGAACATCACTTCATAAATGGAGCAACCATAATTGCTTACCGATTGACTATTACAGGTCAACTCAGTTAATTTAGTGATATATAGTTAAATTTGTTCCTTCAAAGAAACCAGAAATTGATGACAAAAAATGATCGTATAGTCGATGATGCTATTTATTACGTGGCTTATTACTCTTGGCTTTGACGATTTCTTTGCCTTGTTGCATCAATGAATACTATTGGTTTCCAGGGCTTTGAGGCTTATTACTCCTGTGTTTGTTCACTTTTATGCCTAATTGTGTCCAAGGTTGTTATTAATTTAGAGGACACTTATTTCAAGATAAAAAAACCTTTATATATGCTAAAACAACATATTTCAAGATTATATTTGTCATTGTATCTGATGTTATGTGCTATATCATAACTGATTATTCTATTCATCTTGAGCTTGTGAGTTGTTGCTAGTTGAATATCCTTTAGATTCTTATTGATCTAACTTCTGGCTTGCAGATACATGTCTAATAGCAGGCACAAAGAGGAAATTTACCCAATGCACTCTTCTTCAATTTCAGTTCTTCAAAAGAAGTAAAATGGAATCAAGTCAGGATGGTGTAAAACGTGAGACAGAAGATACTGTAAATGCTGTGTTTAGTAGTAAAAATGATTCTAGTAATGCTCTTTTATTACCTGGAGATTCACACGGAAGTAGAAATGGAAACACACGGGGATTGTCCTTGGATCATTCTCCAAGAAATATAGAAACTTTTACAGAGATTGTTCCTCCTGAGACCACTGTACTTGATAATACTATTAGTCATGAGATAATGGTACCATGTGGCACCTATATGTTTCCTCAGATGAACATGGATAAGTTGGACGCATGTGGAACTAAAGGTGATGACTCTGTGATCACATTTGAGACTTACATTGTTGGCCGAAGATTTCATGAGAGTATTGAGTTGCAACAAGGTGCAAGAGTTTCTGTGGCGAGAGAACCTGAAAATGTTAAGGACAGGAATGCTATCAAGGTCTCTATTAGCTGGACTTGATTTTCAGCAAGTTTCTTCTTCCAACCATGGATTGATTTCTTTTGATAGGTGCTTTATGCGGATTCTGGTCGTGTGGAGATGCTTGGATATTTGCCTCGGGAATTGTCAAAGCATCTGTCTCCTCTAATTGATTGTCGTTACATAGAATGTGAGGTAAGCTTATACAATGAGTAGTGTTTTGATTATACTTCACAAGCAAATGCATCAATCAGTCCATAGCACATAGATTGATAACCAGTATCTTCCATAGGTAGCTAGTGGCCTGGCTAAAACAAATGAATCTGCCAGGATTATTTTTAGTCATGGGCTTAGTGCTGGAGTCTAGATTATATTTTCCCAATACCAGCTTTTCGTGTATGCTTTTCAAGGCCTGTAAATATGTATGCATTACTGATGATAAACTGACCCTAGAACGTTTTTTACAATTTGGAACTGAGTTTGATTTTTGCGTTAAAGATGGAGGTACATGTTTATGTACAATGGTCATCTGACATTTGCATTTCAGATCTGAACAATTTGACAATTACTTGAACATATATTTTCTTTGTCAGTGTTTGGGTTTTGACATTTGCTAGGACCATCCAATGATATCATTCATTGTGCCTCAGCACTAAAGTGTTGAAGTTTGTTGCATGTATCTTTCTGGTTGTCAATCTACTTTGCTAATGTTACCTTTCCATTTATCAATAACTTCTCTGATATATAATTGATGCATTGTAAAGCTCTGTAAAAGCTGATACCTGATAGATATATTGGCATCAGTGTCCAGTAAGATATAATTTGTTAAATTAAAGAAACAAATTTTATGCTTACATGCACATTTTCTCGCTAATTTCTACTTAAGATGATCTTAATGCATAGCTAATTGTAACTTTTTCTAGGGGTTCGTTGATTCTCTTCCTGAACTTCGCCATGATGATGTCCCTATTCAGCTGGTTTGTCAAAAATCTGTAGCCTGTGATGAAAAGAAATCTGCCCATCTTGATTTTTCTGAATCCCTATGGGAAAATTTTCTCCTTGCTACTGAAAATATCAAGTTGCAATCACCTAAAATGACAAAGTACCAAAAGAATTTTTCTTTGATGATTGAAGAGGTTATGAGCCATCATTCTCACCTGTTTACTGTCGAAGAAAAAATGTTCACAGGTACCTTTGTGTGTTTTTTATTTCTGTATGTTCAATCAATACTTTATTTTATTTGCAGTAAGAACCAGGTGTTATCTGCTTTTCTTGATGCAGGATCTTTTAACTCACTATCTGATGAGGGTCAAAGGCTTTTTATACGTCTATACACTCGAAAAGGTTCTTATGACCTGGATTTTAAACTTTTACTAGCCATTGACTGCATGTCTTGAGCCATCCAAGATATCTAATTGACTTGCTATGCAACAAAAAAATGGAGCATAGTTGGCATCCTTTTTTATTTATGTTGTATGGTGGATTTACATCTGTAACTCCCTGCAAAAGTTGGAAATAATGGATTTAACCCTTGAAAAGTTAAAACTCGGCATATATCCCTTGAAAAGTGAGAAACAATACTGTTTCCTGTGACATCGCCCTAGGATTGAAATTTCCATAATTATCTCTGGCAAGTGACGTTGATGTTGATTTTACTCTTTTTGAGCGACAACATTGAGTTTCAAGTCTGAAGGGATAAATCTGGTACCAAGCAGTGTTACAAGGGATATGCATGTGATTGTGCGATATTGTAGTTATTGTGTCACGAGCCTTAATATTTTCCTTCTCTGATACTGTATCTGTATTTAATTGCTTATGCCTCTCTTGAATCGGTAGAATGTGTTATAATTTTGTTGCTTGGTTGGGAAGTTCTTGGGCTTTTTAGCTCATAAATTCTTTAGAGAAATTGGAATGGGAGGTGCCAGAGCAGAAATGATTCTGTGTGGTGAGAATATATGATTAGTTTGCTGCTCCCTTTGATCAATATATGTAGCAGACAATATCCCTGTTGCTAGGGAGAAAATGCAAAAAAATAGAAAAAATGGTACTGGGATTTTGGCATTGTTTCAGCTAAGTTGGATTTTAATGGTTTGGTCAAGGCATGACTTGGTATGCTCAGGTTTCACATGTTCTGGACTTGAGCTATATTATATCCAGATTCAGCAAACACCAACTGACATATAGCTTTGATATGCTTGTAATCATTAGCTAGCATTCTGTATTTCCTTGAGGTTGTTTTAGCTGGCATTTTACATGTACATCTTGATTCTCTATGCTGTCTATGATTCAACTGTCACGCTTGAAAAAACTTAACTTTCCAAATTTTAGAGCTTTTTCTATTGGTTCTATTGGCTACACAGTGTTAGTGTTTTGTAATTTGTTATCCACGATGGAATCTTGGCTTTTTCCCCTCAGAGAACTACATTTGTGGAGGCATGATCATGGACCTTTCATATGCTATTCCTCTTTGTACTTGCGTTGGGTTTTAAGAAGTAGATGGTAACAATAATGGACACTTTCCCAGCAGAATTTATAGAATAGGATCTAATTCTGTATGTTACAACTTTATGCAATTTACTAACAATTTCGAGTTTGCTCAGGTCCATGGTTTCGGGTGAGCAACATTTCCTACCCTGAGATACAAGATCCACAAAAAGCAGTTGAGGAGCTGCAGTGTAGATTTGTGCCCTTTCTAGTCAATGTTTATAATAAAAAAAAATTCCCTCAGTATCTAACGACAATATTTACTGTATAAAGTGGCAGGCTACATCTACTCATTTCAGTCTAGTGAGGATCCATTCATATATGATATGAAAGAGGTTATCGATTTGCTTAATGTTTCTGAAATGCGAAAGGTCATAAATTTGGAACTTCCCAAGGTTTGTACTATCATTCTTTCAGATACTCGTCTCTTTTCGTCTAGCCCCAGTTGTTCTTCTATGTAGTTGCTTCAGTTGTAGCTTTTATTAGTATGTTACATGCTCATCCTAATACTAATATCTGTAACTCATGAATTCAAGTAATATGCCTTATATGTGTATGGTCCATCCAACTTGTTTTTTCGACCCCTTTTGTACTTAAGTAATTTAAGACCTGCTCTTGATTGGGTGATTTTGGTTATCAAGCTCACATAGAGTATGCATGCTTTATGCACTTGAGATACAGCGTTAAGCAGCTCTTGGTTAAATGTGATAAGCAGCTCTTGGCCAAGGTCATCTTTCTTTTTGCACTTTTATTTATATTTTAGATGTTGTGTCTTATCTGGAGCATGTTTGGATGGTTTGTCCTAATTATGGATGTTGACTGTAGTTTGTGCTCCTACATTGATACATGGACTTCTGGTGACTACATATTAAGAGCTCATATGTGGACAGATACGGGTCCAATATATATGCTGGTCTACATTAATTTTCTTTTTTCTCTCACTTTATTTTGAAAGTCATCTTAGTTCATGGCAGGATGAATTTGTTTATTACTTCCTTTAAGTAAGATATTTGAGTCCTGCTTGTGTTGTTCACACAGTTATATATTATGTTTACATAGAATATTTAAATACATCTCAGAAGCATGAAGCTTAAACTACATATATCGTTGATTTTAACATTTTTAGGGGCCTTTCATGAAATAAAATATATTATTGATTTGGTGCTAAACAAATCAGTCCGACTTATATAACTAGAACACTTGGAAATTATTGCACAACTGAGGCACAATGCTCAATCTAATTATAATTGAATGATAATTAGAAGACCATTTTCTCTTTGAAGGCTTCTATTTTTACTATGTGATGTGATCTTGAAAAATCAGCAGCCACAAAATTCTATACCAGTATAATTAAGTTACATAAAAGGATCTTTTTGAAATATATATTCCAAATGAGTATAATTGCAGTTCTAGAAACTGTATTTTCATGTCCATCCATCTAATGTGTGAGATCCTAATTCTTAGGCATTTATTTATTTATACCTAATTTCTATTCGTTGTATGTATGGTGGTTTTTGTGTATGTGTTTGTAAATATTTTAAGATACATGGATACATATATTTATGCCCATATATGCATTGACAACACAATATACATATTTATGTTGCATGAGCCTTATAGGAGGTAGTCATATAATTGCTATATGTGGCTATGTAGACCGCATTTTGGAACTCAGACTATGTTGACCGCATATATTCCATATAATGACATCTTTTTTTCCAATCCCATATGGTCGTAGCAAGACCTCACATGCTTGTATGCTTACATGGTTCACCTTATCGGTTCATACTGATGTATCGATCGACTGTCGGTACGGTATGTACCAAACCATACCGATGTACTAATATATGGTGTGATGGAGTGTACCAACAAATCGATATGTACCACCCATACTGAGTGGTATGCCTCGGTATGATGAACCTTACTTATACCTACCATATAAAGATCAAATATTGAGCACATGAAAAACGTAACGATCCTTGTACTGGATCTTAAAATACATGTTCTGATATGAACACAATCAGGCTTAGCACCAGCAAATCACAAGTGGTTAAAAGATTTTGTGCTAAAGGAACTTAATTGAAAGTACCAGGTAAAAGCATGATTAATGTGTGTTCAGTTAGACAATGTTTGGACTATTGAGCAGTTAAGGCTTAGCTTGCTATAAGCAAGCTAGACTCGATGAGAAGATGGATTGATAACTGCACTTGGAGGCCAAATTTGAGATATTATAATTGCAGAACTTAAATTTGTTTAAAATAAGGGGAAATTTGTTTAAAATGTTCTGAAGGATTCCTTGAAGGACTTAGTAGTGTTCTAATGTTAATAAGATGGATATGCTAAGCAGAAAATGTTGATTGATTTAGGGAATCAAATTTTAGTTGTATTATGGACCATTATTTATCAGTCCGACCAAGGATTGGTTTCAAACAGTATAGGCCAGAATCGGTAAAAGAAAAATAATTATCTTTTTTCCAGTAATACCAGGTGGTATATTGATAACATAGCAGTCTGATCGGTTTAGCGAAGCTGGTCTTGGACCAACATATAAACCCTCTTATTTTAAAGCTTATATTTGCATTTAGTTTCTTTATGAGGTGACAAATGCGTTTTGGACTTCTTTTTTAATGTATTCATTACTAATTTTCTTTCATCTTGTTGATTGGATTTCTTTTTTCGGTTGAATATTCAGAAGAGAATCAACTGCGCTCGCCGACATGAGCTTATAAATATCCTCTTTTCTGCTTATGCAAATGGAGCATGGTACAGTAATTTCATTTTTGTGCCTTTTTAAAGTTTCTCAATATTGTTGGTTGTAGTTTAACTATTGATTTACAACAGTCCACTGCTACCAAAGATGGTTCTTGGACAAGTGGGAACCTGCATAAGAATTTCTTCCTCTTCTGATATTCTATTCTGGCGTATTCAGGTTACTTACCTCACCTTTTCTCATAATAAGATTCTCAAGCTTTGGATATTACCAGAAACCGTTAGTTTGATGTCAGTTATTTATAAAATTTATAGTTTTCTTATCTTTTTTGTACAGAGGCTCTTTTTCCTTAATGGTGAGCAGGATCTTTCAGCATTTCTTTTAATTGACCTTGGAATAATCAAGTTCCCAGATTATGTCTGCAACATTTCTCACCGAATTTTTCAAGATCGAACTGACCTTCTTGAATATGAAGAGGTGCCATATTTAACCTTTGATATACATACTCACAACCGGCTAGTGTACTTACTCTGTCCAAACATCCCAACAGGCCATTGAAGTGGCACAGATAATGGATGAATCTCTAGAAGAAAGTAATATGGAAATGGTGATAAGATGCATTGATATATCTGATATTCGAATGTGTACAAGTTTCAGGGGAAAATCTCAGTCCTCTACCTCTGGCACTCCACCACAATTCTTTTCTACTTTTTCAGCATCATTTGTTTATTCAAAAGTGCTCTCACTCGGAGTTTCTTTTTTTGAGCGTGAACATAGGTACCGTTATTCTCTAACTACTATGCATTTCTTTAAACTTCACAATAATATGGAATGTTGAGTGGTACATTTTTGGTGGAGTGCAATGTTGAGTGCTGATCTCACTCTTTTTGGATGTCATGTTTTTCCAATCAATGATCAGACGACAAGCCAATCAGAATTTTCTGTTACCTCAACGACCCTTGGACATTGATGACCTTTCCTTAAAAAGGACTTATGAAATCTTCTCACAATAACTGATCGTCGATGTCTTTGCTCCTATTCAGTTCAATCTGCTATTTTATTTTATTAAACGAAGGTTTTCTTAAGGTTCTGCATTAAGGTGAAATCACGAAAACAATCTCTGTCAGAAAGCGCAAGGCTGCACAGGTAACCCTCAAACCTTGGATTAACAGGAGCCTGACGCATTTGGCATCAAACTATAGTTAGCTGGCATATTCACTAGTTCTTATGGTGTTGATAAAGTAGAATTTCTCCAAATCCTCTAAATAGTGATTCTTTTGTAGAAAAGCCAGAAGGTGCCAAGCTTATAAATTGTCTTAATCAAGTTCAGTAGTCTGGCATTTCACAATGCTAACATGTCCTTGATGCCGAGTGCCAAGCATAACATAGGAGAGCTAGATCCAAGTTTCATATCACTATAAATAGCTACTGATGGTTTCCTATTGTCAACTTTCCATTGTATGGAATAATGCAGAAATATAATTCGAACCTTAATCTCATCCTGATTCTGTAGTAAGCAAGTGCCTTACCTGGATCAAACAAGTCTTGCTCATTAATTTAGAACATTCTTTTGGAAATGGAAACAGAAATGAAGTTTGAAGCTATCCTGGCTTAATTTTTTGTTGATTTTATCTCTCATATTGTGACTAAATCATTTCCAGCATCATCCCTAGTTTTCTTATGTCAATGGCTATTTTATAGTGTTCCTATTTTTGCTTGGTGTTGTATTCATATTCTTTTCTTCACCAATCTTTTAATGAAGTAATGAGATGATCTCTTGTGCAAGTGAAGTTTTTGGCCTTTGCTATTGTCATCTTATGTTTGCCTATAAATGATTTTTTTTACTGCAATTAACAAGTCTGGTTATTGTAGTCCACAGGTAAGAACCTTCCTGTGAGCTGAATTTTTATTTCACCCTTGCAATGTTGCTTTTGAGATTCCTATTAGCTTATTGAACTCTACAGCATCTGCATTTCCCTTGAATATGCTGTATTTGGACCTTCTGATGTTCAGCTGGCACCATGTGAAAAATCTCCAAGACCCAAAGTTCAATCCAAAATAACATATATCAATCTTTTAATGAAAATAGAATAGTATCTAGTTTTACTTCTTTTTTAGCTGTGGATCTGAGTTTAGGCACATTCGAGGATCTCTGAGTTGTGCTCCTGAAGGCAGAAAATCCTAAAATCATGATTGTGTATAGTCGCTTCTGTTTTGTTTATAATATTATTGATGTTGCTAAATCTCACATCAGGTCTGTGAAGCATCTCATATTTTTCTCTCCTCTGTTGGGTAATAAGAACTGCAATTCTTTGAGCTGTCGTCCCACATAATCTTGGAACACCATTTAATCATGTCATTTAAGCCTCAGGTGTACATGAAAGTACCTCATGATCATTCTACTAAGCATGGAAAGAATCTATGTTACTGAGGAAGAAGTTAACTTGAGAAGCAGTTACGGAATGTTTTTGACTTTTTTCTACAAAACTAACCAAATGTGTGATTGGGTTTTTCCAGTGTTTTTGACTGGTTATTATATCGGAAGAATTTGGCAAGATTTAGTGATTGATATACATGTTGAATTTTCCAGGTATGAAGATGCAATAAGGCTTCTTAAGGGACTCCTTAGGAGAATCATTCATGACAGCAGGAGAGGATACTGGATGTTGAGGCTTTCTGTTGATTTGGAGCATATGAATCGTCTCAATGAGAGTCTTTCTGTAGCTGAAGAAGGTATATTGGATCCCTGGGTTCGTGCTGGTTCTAGAATCACATTGCAAAGACGGGTTCTCCGTTTGGGCAAGCCACCACGCCGATGGAGGATACCTGATTATGCAGATTCTGTTAAGCGAAAGATCAAAGAGGTGAGTGATATGAGCATCAGACTAGTAAAAATTTATAAAAAAACTTTCCAAAAGCTAGCTTAGCATACACACTAGGATTCATTTTAGCTGTAATTGCTTGCTTTGTTCTTAGGTTTGTATCAGAGGGAGACCTTTGACCAGTGAGACAGCAACAAAGAACTTGTACTATGGCTATGATGGTGAGCTGTGTGGAGTCGAGCAGCTAGCTCTGCAATTCTATGCGGAGGAAGGGGGTGGATGGAGTGGTGTCCACTCTGAAAGTGGCATTTGGATGACTATCTTTGGCCTTCTTATGTGGGATGTTATATTCTTCAACGTGCCTGATGTTTTTATGTCAAGATTTCAGGTTCTTTATCTGATAATCTAGAGGCTTCGCATGCAACACTTTGAGTAGCTCTTCTGACATCGTTAATCACTAGAGCCACATTTGTTTGATACATGTTCGTTGCTATTAGAATACTTCAATCTGCATGCAGCATCAGTTTGTTTAGTTTTTTTGACATGGAACCCACTACCACCTTTAATATCTCTAGTTATTACATATAATTGCATTCTATGAATTTGAGAATCACTGTCATCCCTGTGGATAGCACATGAGCTTTCTTGTAGACTAGTTTTATCATGTGATAATGTATTAGCCATTTAGAACTTTCCCTTATTATCTGTGCTGACTATTGAATCATCTTGACGACTTGTCCAATTAAATCCTTGTTGCACATTTATATGCAAAGTTGAAACCAGCCCAACTTGCTTCACCACTGACTGATGGTATGTATCTCTTGGTGTCTACAGATTGCTCCGTTAGACTTCGATACAGATGACTTTTATGTGACGAGGGAGAGTCTTATAGAATCTCAGCTGCAGAAGATAAACGGTGGCATGGCTGAGGAGATTCTGATCTCCTCATGGGAGTCTCATGTAGGAATCGCTTGCCGGGGTGTCAACTGGGAGCGGCATTCACTTTCTGATCTACGAGTTGCTGTCGCATGCATTGGAGGCAGCCCTTTGGCTTCTCTGTGTCGGCATCTAGCAACAGATTACCGGAGCTGGTCCAGTGGCATGCCGGATTTGTTGTTGTGGCGTTTCCACGGAGACAAGGGTGAGGGTGAAGCAAAGCTGGTGGAAGTAAAAGGTCCAACAGATCGGCTTTCAGAGCAACAGCGAGCATGGCTGCTGACCCTTATGGACTGCGGCTTCGACACTGAAGTTTGCAAGGTAAGACCCACCCTGAAATGCCAATAGCATCATCGTGTTTCATCCTTGGTGTAGGTTTAGCTAATTCAATTTATATCGAGGAATTCTTGTGTACAACATTAGCATGTGACGGTGAGAAAGGAACAAAGTTATGAGTGAGAGAAAGAAAAAAAAGTTGTCGCTCCCAGATCAATAGCTAAATTCTCCACTATTTTGTATATAATTCCAACGGTGGTAAGCTTGGAATGACCATCTGCCTCACCAATCCTTTTCTAGATGTAACAGGGCTAGGAGATTCCGTGACCAGCAAGAAATGTTGTTTCAAGGAAACTCAGCTATGTGTGTGGTACTCTCTCTCTCTCTCTCCATAGTCCGAGTATATGATGATGATACCTTCTCTATTTGTTTATTGCTTTCGGAACGCTAGAGGAAAACTGCAGGAAAGAGACTACAAGCAGCACTTGAACTGAATACCAAAATATACCGGGCAGCCTTTGACCATCACGTTCAAAAAGATATCATGACATGGTGCAGGAAATAAACTGCGGCCCTCAAATTAGTTGGTGCTTCCAAACATCCATGAAAAATAGCAATCTATCGTGCTAAACCATATCCGTTCAGTGGGATCATAGAACTACAATTTTTTGAATTTTCTCGGCCATTTAAACAAGAGAAACATAGATCGAGTCACGTGGTCTGATAAAAAAAACAACACAGACAAAAGTGAGACTGCAAAGTAACTGTCAACCACCATCAGCAATAGTCCTTTTTGAAGTGCTGATGTATAGAACTGCAATCAAGAGCACGAAAATATGTCCAAGTCATAATAAGCACGGGGCAGAGAAAAAGGAGGAAAAAGGTCTAATGTGTCAGAAAATCATTGGCGTTTACCATTATTTCCTCTGATGAAAGCATCCCCATACTTGTTTTTCAGCTGACCATTGACATACTCCTCTGTTTGCTCCATTGCAATATTCATATATCCATCCAGACACGCTAGAATACCTACAAAACCAGGTGCTTCGGGAGTATATGAGAACCCATGAACCAACCACATGCAACTTTGAAATGTCATGCCTTGCAAAGAAGAAAAACTTATCATGGTTTAATCATAACCAACTAAACGATCAAGTTTTTTATATGATTGTTTCTGTTTCATGCTTTATATCAAACTCATTGATATAGTGAGTTCTTATGAGAACCTAGTATAAGACTTTCGAACATTGTCACTCTCTCAGTGTTTTTAAAAGCGTTAGGCACCAAGATCCCAAAACGCTCTCGAGACACTCTGGAATATTAAATGTTTTAAAAATATATATTACGATTGATAAATCTGATCATAAAAATAAAAATGATGATATGGTTTCCGATGGAGACCTATGTTAAACATGTCTCTAACTCGTGCTAATCAACTCTAACGAGTGGATTAATATGATACTAATAGTTCTAACAAATGCTAAATAGTTCTAAAGAAGGAACTGATAAGAATTGTAACCGACGACTACAAAGGAAGGTGGGGAAAGGAGAGGGTGACAATGACGGACGAAGGCGACGATGGACAAAGCTATGGATATATTAGTTGGTTCGATTGAACCAACTTGCTTATTCAATCAAACTAGGCTCGAAACCCGATCGAACTTCACTCGGGCGCTTACCTAGCCTAGGCATCCAACGCCTAGGCCCAAGCGAGCGCCCGAGTGGTGCTTCATCAAAATGCCTCGCCTCGCCTCGCATCGCCTCACCCGAGCGCTTTTTAAAAACAATGGTCTCTCCTTCCACAAAATAATGAAATTCATAAAGATTGGAAAATGCATCATATACGACCATGGGATAGAGCTCCACAAAAGTAAAACTTTGGCAAACAACCAACACAAACTAATTGGAAAATGAAATAAACTTGGATTGTATCACATGCTTTATTTTGCGTAATGCTATACTGCTAAAACAACTTGTGATTGTTGATTTACTTGTTAACTCCTAAATTAACAAAGATGAAACCAATATATACCTGAATGATCAAAACCCAAAAATTAACTAAGTTCAACTTATTAAGATCTATATGAACACCAAGGTCCACCACATCATCATCAACATCAACAAACCATGCAAACAACACTTTGTATTACATTGCATTTTTAACTTTCCAATCATCACACTTTCATCTCAGATCGTTTTTAATTTTTTTTATGAAATTTCCTCTAGCAAACCCTTAATTGCTATTTCACTTAAGTTATAGTTTGAATTGTCATATTAAATTAATTAATTATGAAACCATGGAAAGAAGGGTGGAGAGGGAAGAGAAGAGGAAGGAAGAGGGAAGGCAGCAATGAAGGGTAGCACAGAGCGGAGAAAGGGAGGAGAAAACAGCTACGATAATGATTGCTGACGGAAAAAAGTGGTGAAGAGAGGAGAGAGAAGAATGCGATGGATGCAACCACATAGAAAGCAAAGAAGAGGAGGGAAAATAAGAGGTGAGAGAGGGCAGGACACAGGAAAGTGGGAGAGAAGAGGTCAGTGGAAAACTCTAGAACAAGATAGAAAGCAGAATGACATGCAGATGTATCTGACGTAAAGAGATGTGGGTGGTGGTAGAACTGGGATGTCAAGTGCGTGAACTGAGCCACTCACAGAGGTGATCCAAATCTTGAACAAGCCTCGCCTTGTCCAAGATCCATGAAAGCGCTCAAGCCTTGCCTCACCTTGACCTCTTAACATCATGTTAAGAACTCCTCAATTTGTAGGTGAGAAGATATAAACGGAAGTCTGATTTTAAGGGGAACTTTAAAAAGTCTTGAGGCAATAACCTTGAACACTCAGATGTTCACGATTCAGATGAAGACTACCCAATAAAATCCAAGGTTCCAAAACCTCTATGAAATGCAACTATTTACCTAGGTTACAAATGCAAAATGATGACGTTGTATAATCCTCTTTTCACTACAATAACAGTGTTTCCAAGTAGAATCTGTATTATTTCAATCCACCAGTAAAATCTTGGTTTCATCAAAGACTTTTTGAACTTCACGATCATAGAATTGCAAAGGATCAATGATCAGAGATTACAATCTTCTCATTTCTTTGTAGTTTCTATTATTGAGTAGGCACTAGTATATATACTGAGTGAATGAATAATTAAAGCTGAAAGCTAGACTCGAGGTTTTGCAGGCTCAGATATCTATCATGATGAATAATGGTAATCAATGAACTGAGACAGGAACATGCAAGGAAAGCGATTCCAGGACAGATCAACTATAGAAGTATATTTGATAGGTAACAACTCTTCCAAAAAAATAAATAAAACTCAAGCATGGCCAGATATATTTCAAAACATTTTCTTCTGGCTTACAATCTGCTTATTGGAAAACCAAGAAAAAATCCATCTCATACCTTGAACAACAGAGACGATAAAACCTAAGAGGACATGGCCAAACTTTCTAAAGTGCAAGACCTTCTAATAGAACCTGTGTAGAGGCACAGAATCTCCAGCATCCAAATATCCTCAAGAAACTCGTTCAAATAAGTAATCAACCACGACCACTCCTAATCAAAAGTATAAATCAAAGATCACAAAATGTGCTATATCATCAGGATAAATAAGTGCGCAATCCTTCCATATACTGACCCAAAATCAAGGAAAAAAAGGCACTACAAATAGGAGAAACTAAGTCCCCATATTGAAGTTCAACCTAAAAGTTGGACTAATATAAACAATTATGGCAATCCATAGGTTGCGGGTTGCGTTGAGAACAGATCTATTTCTTAGACTATCACGGGTGATTCTTACAGATGCTGATCGCCAGTGTCTATCATCACTCTACTTCTTCTATCGTATGTCGCTTTCCATTCAGTTCGCTTCCCCAAGGAAGAGAAGCCACACAAACCCTGACGCGTTCTCAGATCAAGACCACAAAGGTCGTTCTTAGGATGAGGACAGATCTATTTCATAGACTATCACAGGTAATTCTTACAAATGCTGATCGCCATCGAACAGCCCATCACTCTCGTTTACTTCTCCTGTTCTATGTGGTTTTCCATTCATTTCACTTCAACGACGAGAAGCCACACGAACTATGACGAGTTCTCGGGCCAAGACTACAAAGGTATAACCCGAGATTGTCTAGAACAAAGGTTATACCGAATCCACAGAAGTAGAACTAAAATATGATACGATTGGGTAGAGATGTAAGCCCAACAAGCAAGCAAAAGAACAAATCAACGAATCGAAGCCTCGAGTACAAGATCAGAGAGGACGGACCACGGTAATCGACCCCCGAGTTGAGCTTGACGACGACCGGACGGCCTCGGATTGACTTCAGGAAGTCCGACGGCGTCTTCGCCGACCCGCTCCCTCCGCCGCCGACCTTCTCTCCTCCGCCGCCAGTGCTCATAGAGGCTCCCCTTCTCTTTGCCCTTTCTTTTGGTGAGAACGGTTTACGCTCGGAGCGATTTATCTTTAACAAATGGCAATGTTCCATTTTAACCCCTCTTCAAACTATATATTCGATAAAAGGACTGCTTATGTTCGGGTAAAGGACGAGTGTCGAAAAAAGTAAACTTATAGGTATGTTTTCGAAAATATATGCATCCTCGATCAATCAAAGTGATTTGTTTCTTTTTTGCCCCTTTACATATTATATTTAGGAAAAAGGACGTTGTGGTTGATCGTTACAACCACTTGGAAGAAAAGGGGTTGGCTGTCCAATATAAGTCCAAATAGGTAATTCTCCAAACATCCAATAACCTAAATGGTAAGTTTGCAATCCCACTATATTAATATTTTAGGTGTAGTTTATCATAACCTAAATGGTAAGTTTGAAATCCCACTATCATTAATGATAAACCCTCAACATTGTTCGAAGGGGCAAGTGGCAGGTGAGAGGTAATAATGAGAGTTAAATTTGAGCCGGTTCAACCTTGCTACCCTTGTCCCAAATCCTAAATGTCTTGCACCTTTCTTCACATTCTTACTCTCATATCTGACATCAAAGTGAGATTTAGGAAATCAAAAAGGAACGGTGAGTCAATCAATATCTTTCGAGATCCGTGGATTGATCACACAAATTTATTTAACCTTTGCCCCTTGATGATGATAGGTGGGTTTAGCCAACCGAGCCCGCTTGGTTTAGTCACTCCCAGTGATGCTTACCATTTCATCGAGGACGACCCTGAAAACCCTGTGGAGCCAAAAGCCAAAATTTTTCTTTGGAAGCTATATTAGAATAGGCTTCCTACTTCTGATCCACCGTCCAGTATCCCCTTCACTCCCAAAAGGAGCTTTGCCCTTTCTGCAAGTTGGACGTTGACTCCCCTGAGCACATCTTCCTCACCAGCCGCATAGCCCAAATTTTGCTCTTGGGCTATGCCAAAGTCTCTTGCAGTTCTTTGATACTTGGGAGTTGAGCTCATGGCTTGAGGAAGGAAAGATGCTGGACAAATCTCAGTCAGTCCACTCGGGACTATATTGTTTGAGTGCGATGGCTCTCACAGCTCTTCTCTTAACTCTGCAGGAATCGGCATTATCATGAAGGACGTCAATGGAAAGGTGGCTGCAGCATGCTGTGCGACTGTTAAAGCTCACAATGCCATCGTAGCAGAAGGGGCAGCAATCCTGGAAGCCCTTAATTCTTGCCGAGCGCGAGAGGGATACTGCAAATCTGCACCGACTCAACAAACATCGTTAACTATGTAAACGGCACCACAAACGCCCCTTTGGTTCCTCAAAGCCATTGTCAATAGTGTTGCTAACTTGTGTAGAGGACTGAAGGTGACCAAGTTCTGTCACGTACTAAGGCAACAGAATTCCTTCTTAAGCTTTAATGCAATTTTTCCATTCAACCAGAAAAAAAAAAACTCAACGAGTGATTTTTGGTAAACAAAAATCATTTTCCTATTATTTTCTGAGTTTTCAGTGCCTAATTTGAATGCAACATAGAAGAGAAATTAGAGAAAAGTTCATTTTTCGGTATTTGGGTTCGTAAAACATATATATGCATCTGTGTATCAAAAATTATAAGTAAAATTTCACTAGGATTTCTATGAGCCCGTAAAGAAGAAGAATCAATTATAAGAGTTGAGACCAGGCGCAAATGGTGATAATACTGCTTAACATGTTAGTAATCACACAATGACTATGATATGAATGCAGAACAAATTCCAAGGATTAAGAAACATGTTGAACTGCCAACAACTTCATTACCGTTAAGACATAAATAAATAATTAAGATCATCATAAGGCAAATACCATCCAAAGAGACACATGCAGTAGAATCTTGGTGCAAGCACTATATAACACAGACACACAATCTGATAATGCTATTGGCTAAATGTTATAAACGAACCTCTTAATTAGATCAACCCTTAGGAGGCAAATTCAGCACGGCTAACAAACTCCTTTATTACAATTTACTCGGTTTCGTGGGATTTTGGCATCGTCCAAACAAAAGTGCAGAAACTTGATGATAAAGTTTAGGTATTAGAAAGCACCTGCTAAACTCCTAAACCAGTTTATGAATGGTTTTCATGTCAGCTGCCTCCAGAAGAGTGCCTTTCTCAACATGATCCCACCACTTCATCAGAAAGTTGTTGACAACCAATCTGAACCAAGGAGAGAGCTTGACATCATCCTCACCTGCATCTGCTTTCTTCACTAGGTCTTTCAGCTGGTCTCGATTCACATACTTGACGCCAGCAACCTCATCAGGGTTTGGAAGAAGTTTCACGTCACGGATGATAAACAGCAGATAATCAACTAAGTGCAGAAAAAACATTCAGCATGTTAAGATGGAGAACAAATCCAACTCTAAGTTGTCAAAGGAAGGACTAGAGTACGGGCATACGCTCGTGTTCCCCCCATTTTCCATCAGATGGTGCCTTGTAGAGCATGCGCCCAAGAGGAATAAACTGATCGACAGGTAAGTCTTCTGCAGGAATTCCTAGTTCATCCGATAACTTCCTTTGTGCAGCATTTCTAGCCCCTGACAAATAACAAGGTTAAGATACCAGTTTTTTAACAAGTGAAAACTAGAGTAAAAAACCATGAAAAACTACCTAAGTAGTTCTCTGAAATAAGTTCAGATTCACGATAAAGAGGATGACTGCAGCAGGTATTTGTCCACACTAGCGGAAATGTCACCTTTGTTGCAGACCTTTGCTGCAAAAGATAAAAATATATCAGAAACTATATGACATGTTCAAAAGCCACGGAACTAAGCTGATCTGCATAGGACATCAAACTTATTGAATTAGAATTATGTTCGATATTCAAGAAAATCATGTAGATATAGCAAGGCATGTAGCTCTCAAATGCAATGAAAATTAACTCTGTATGTAAAATAGAAAAAGGCTTTTATTGCACAAGAATGTTATTCAGGTTCAGAACCAATCTTGTAAAAGCTTCAGGCCAATTGTAAATTTGAGTTCAGAAATTTTATTGAGTTTCAGTAATGTCATATCATGAAAAGCATGATCTGTTGATGGTATGTTAATACCCATTACATTTTTGATATATGCTAGGGGCAAAGTAACGATGTTATAGTGTAAAGGCCATGATGTCAGATACTGATAAATCAAATCCTTGTTTTCTGAAGATTTGGCAATCCTCCAGATCATTTGTTTACTTCCACCACTGTTTTGCACTCCAAAAACCAAATTGGAAAAAGGAAAAAGTACCAACAAAAGTACTACTTCTAGACTCCAAGAACAAAATATGAAAAAGAAGTCTCAACAACAAAACAATTTAGACTCCAAGTTAAGAAAGGTAATGCTATCAAAAATTAACTACAAACCTTCATTCTAGAACCTAGTTTTAACAGGAACTAAGATGACTCTGATCAGTGGTCTTAAAGAACAGTCGAATGATTGTTGATTTGTCTTAATGATCAATGATGCCACTAAAGAACAGAATAATTTGTGAAATTATTGAGAAGCTCTGATGCATGTGGTCCTACAAAAGGAGTACATTTTGTGATGTACAGTGTTAACTGTTTTTCTAAGAATAAATATAGGTATTCACACCAATATCCTCTCACCCTCTCAGGCCTTGCATAGGCAGGAGTCGTGCACCAGGCTGCCCTTCCTATTAAATTTTGGTTTATGAAATGCACTCATTCAAAACCAATTACTATTGAGCTAATTTTATAAATTCTATCCATCGGCCAAGAAACCATACTTGATCCCCTCTAATTCTAAAGATATGAAAAATGGTAAAGTTTGACTCTTTTAAGTTTGTATATGTTTTACCTCAAAATGAAAAGTTGTAGGCTCTGAAACCAAAAATGCTAACTTTACATGTGTGGCTATCCTATGTGTGCATATTGTTCACTGTGACCATGTACACGTGGGATTGTTGATTTCATGCAATTCTTTTTAACTTTTAAAATAAGTTCCTGATAACTTGGTACCTTCAACTATGCCTTTAAGAGCACACATGTATCTTTCTTCCAATTCACTAGATTAGTCTCTATAATCAGCACATCAGGTAATCAATGCATCAGTATCCCAGGGAAATGTTACAGGTAATTAAACTGATTTCCAGTTCTGATAGATGCATGAATTCATCAAACAATTAAATCATTTTCATAAGAAACACAATTAACTCATCACAAGTACCTGAAGTAGCAACTCATACTTTGAGTTGAAAAGAAAAACACTAAAAGCTCTATGAAGCAGGTTCTCTGATTCAATCTTTTCCATCAGATGGCCTGAAGATAAAAGAAAAATCACAGTACAAAAACAATTCTTCAGAACATCCACATAAATGACTGATTGTTAAGGAAACCACTGCAAAGTGACAAACAGAAAATTTTAGGGTATGCAAAAAGGAAACATAACATGAACATTGCAAATGAAAAGCAATATATTGCTGATCTAATTACATAATTTTTTAAACTATAACAATGAACAATTAAGCTGCAAAAAACATTCATGAAAGCCATGAACATCAGAATACATCAGGACAAACGTACCTGATTCGCATTTTATGTTTTGAAATACTTTTGTTACTTGTGACAACTAAAAACCTACTGTATTGGCTACTTCTTTATTTAGATCACTGGGCTATAGATCACCTTAAGTAGCTCTAACTTTAGGCTTTACATAATGAAAATTTTAACCATCTTTAGTTAAACTCTTGCATTCATTTTTTGCTTTAGCCTATAGACTTGTTTGTATTTCTCTTAATATTATGCTAGTCTTGGTGGACTCAAATTGAAAATCTATTGGGTTTATATGCATTGAGAAGAAGATAACTCTTAAATACATAAGTGAAATCACATAAATTATTATTAAACCCTTAAATAAGTGAATGAGAATGCAGAACAAGGATACATATGCATTGCACAGCCATTCTTGCATGTGTGGGCATGCACGTCACATGAATATCTAATATGCATCTCTCTAATGAACATGATACATGGTTAAGACCTTGCAGAATCGACCCATGTTAAGCACACAAAGTACATACCATGCCTACTAGCCAGTCCAAATTTTGTGTGCAATGATTGTTGTGGTTGGTCAAAGTTGTTCTACATGTATAAAATCAGGAAATTCAAATGCAAAAAGAAAAAAAAGCCCAAAGTAGTACAGCCAATTGGTTACGTTAAACTTAAAGTTTCTTGGATACAAACAAACAATATCTTGACAGAAGCATAGCATAGAAAAAGAACCCAAAGAAGGCAGCTCCTTGACCCAAACATTGGTTGAGGCATCATCAAACAAACAAAGAATGTGTTTCATTTGACAATTGGTAGACAGTCAAAAGTAGCACAAATTGATCTACTTGGTGAAATTAGATGCACCACTCACAGTTGTATTTAGATTCATGTCCAATGACATTGTCATGCTCATCCACCAAGATACATCTGCATCACATGGAACAACCAACTTTATAATTGACAAAGAAATCAATATACATACTATAACACTTACGACAAAAGAAAAGCTGTCCAAACAACGTCTCTAATTGATTGGACAAGGACAACAACTATCTGAAGATACCACAAACGTTGATATTGTCAATTAGCTCAATAGCTGTAATCATGAAGGGGAAAAAGACAAAAGCGATCTAGAACTCCATTACAAACTGAGAACAACGTTCTACCAGCACTTCTAATTTATTTTATGCATATTACAGAAAAATATAAAGTAAAGCTCCAGGCGTCACTACACCAGATTAATGTGGAAAATATCCGAAAAGGAATTTAACAGTGTCTATAAATACATGAGTAGTTTCGGTGAGTAAATGCAACAAAAAGTCAATAGGCAAAGGAAGGAAATAAATGTTCAATAATCAATAGATTTAGATTCGCTCATAAAACACATCTGGCTGGACTAGCTGGACTAGTGCATCTTTAATGCTAACATTTTATCTAAGCAACCAATATGAACACATAAAGTGGATCAATATATTCTCTCTCTCTCTCTCTCTCTCGTTTCCGCAGAACCACAATTACCTGCCATTTGGAGAATGGTAACATACTTCCATCACAGATATGTAGTTCATATTTCCAATAAAGACGGAATCCATGTATCGATTCCGAACGTGCAACGAAAAACAGAGTGTAACCCATAGCCATACATGCACGAATAGATGGCACAAAAGGAACAAAAGCAAGCCACAAATCGGTATCAGCGCATGGATCGAAGAGGAAACGAAGCAAAAAGTGGGATATGGGGAGAGAAGCTCACTCGTCCTCGAACATAAGGCGCCTTTGGACGGCATCCATGGTGGTTTCGTCGGCGACAGCGGCCATCGTCATGGAGGCGGGAGCAGATCTCGGACGAGGGGAGAGGAGAAAGCGAGAAGCAGAGGAGGCGGATGCGATCCGAATGGCTGGCGACGCCACCGAGAGGGCGGCATGTAGTCGCGTAAGATGGGCCGACACGTGCGTCGGGGTTCGTGCGCTTGCTTTCTCTCTGTCCGAGCACACCGCCGCACGAGGCAGCGTGCAGGAATCTGTCTCCCCGTGGCTCGTCGTGCCCCCTAAGCACATGATACACGATTACATATGAATATGATATCCAACTCAAATATCAGACATGAAGACTGAAAATTTGGATCCAATCCGTGAGTCGATCGAATCCAAATCGAACCCGATGACGCCCATTTAAAGGGTGACTCGAACCGAGTTGGTTCACTAAATTGAATGAGATCCATCTATGCTCGCCTACGACTTCTGTGGGTGCAAATTAATGGCTTGGGCAGGTTGAAATCAGCCATTGGTGTGTCGCATGCACGCGCTTCACGTGACAGTGACCAGGCCGGAAGAGCCGAACTTTTGGAAGGTGAATCATGCGGGTGCGGGAGGTACGGTTACCAAATGGAAATGTGGTAGACAAAATAAACGAGGTGGACGGCACAAATGTGTGGAGCCTCGGTGGCTTCCTTGCCCCAACTTTCAATGAACCGAGTTCACCCTGGGTTCTCTCTCTCCCTGACACGGCAGTGGTTAAAAGGGTGGGGCTCACACATTCTTGGGAATGAATGGGCCTCGCATGCGGGGGGGCATGCTAGTTGGTCCAACAATCTGCCGCCACATGTTCGAACAGAGGGCGAATGAATCATTTTTCCTATTCTTCTCAGCTGTCTTTATACGAAATACGATGATTTGGAGAAGTAGAGAAAGGAATGAACGATACGCCTCTCAATTTCCTTTCCTACAATTCGAGCAACCAAAGATTGAAGTAGAGAAGATAAAAATCGCAAATGAAGCGACGACCGAGATGGAGGATTTGGTGAGTGAAAACTGGAGTGGATCCTACATCGAGCACCTGAAAAGGATGGAAAGGTAGGTGGGCTGACAAGCGCTCGATGAGGTCGGAAGAGTAGACAACGGAAGAACAATCGCTGGCGAACTCAAAAAGTGAAACTGGCATCGAAAGCTCCAATTCGAGGGAACGAAACCGAAGACTGTCAATAAATTTCATCAAGATCTACCTTTAGAGTGGACGCTCTGTTGTAACAGTTCTTCCCCCATCTAAACGCAAAGAGAGGCGGTTTATCTCACCGAGGAAACCGGAAGGCCGATGACTCGTCCGGCTCTGTAATCGGTGGCGGATTGGTCTCGGGGATGCCTGGAAACCGGAAGGTTTTGCCGAGGAGTAGCAGCGGAGCGTTCGCGCGGCGATCGAAAGGAGGCAAGCGTCTGGCTTAGTAAAGAAGCTGGAAGAGGTGACGAGTGCGGTCGCAAACTCCATGTCCAGCCCCGCCCCCCTCTCTCTCTTTCTCTCTCTCTCTCTCGGGGATTTCTAATGGCCTCCGGTTGTGCAAAAAATGATCGCAAGGACGAGGGCATGACCGCTCCTTGCTTCCACGTTTCTTGGCAGCGTTGCTACGGGCTTGGGCTGATACACCCGTGCGAACTATCACGGGTGACGTGAATACCTTTTGTTCCATGCATCTGGACCCAGCATATCAGATATTTGATAGTATACTACATCACCCATGCCAATTTTAACGGCTGATCCAGCCCTGCCTTCGACAGAACAGATACTCCGAAGTCTCGCGAACGGGCCCTGATGACGTGAGCTGGGCCCGGCTCTACCTCGCTCCGATCCACTCCACGAGTATCTCACTCCCAATCACATCAATTAGGTTCGAATCTGATTCAACCACGTCACTTACGTCTACCACATGTTATTGCCGAACCTAAATCTCCCACCGAAGGTTCAATCCTTCGACATTAGGAGCTATAGAAACACACCAAAGGTTCTTGCGAATTGTCAAAACATTGTACGGAATATGCATATAAACTTTCATAGAAGAAGGATCATCAAAATTGAGAAAATATTTGATGAAGTTCTCCTTCAATTTTTAAGTCGAAATGCGTCGGTGTCGGTACAAATTAGCTTGGGATCATTTTTGTAATTACACTGGTTTAAGAATGCCCGGTCTTGGTTTGGTCGGCGGAGACACACGAACCGAACCCGGTTCAAGAAATGGCTATAAAAGGCGGTTCTACCGGTCGGGCGAGGGATTAGTACAAGGACAAGGAGGACGAGAGCCGGAGAAATGAACGCTCCGGATCGTTACGAGCGCTTTGTTGTGCCTGAGGGCACCAAGAAGTGAGCAACCAACCCCATCTGTTTTTCCTTTACTTTTACCCGAATCCTTTCGCGTCGGCGATCTTCGTTTTCTTGTTGAAAGAATATTTTCGACGGCAGATTAAACCCTCGACGAACTTGTTTTGTTCAAGAATTTCCCTCAAGTTTTTTGGGTTTCTTGATAACGTGATCTTTCTCTTATGCGGATGAAAAATTAGGGTTTCATATGAGAGGGACACCAAGATCGTCAATGCGGCCTCCTTCACCGTCGAGCGCGAAGACCACACGATCGGAAACATCCTCCGAATGTGCACACCATCTACCTCTGTCGCGTTCCTTTCTTTCTCTAAAACATATGTAATTTATAGCGGATTTAGTTTTGTTTTTGTTGTGGCCGCAGGCAGCTGCACAGAGACCCCAGTGTGCTCTTTGCGGGCTACAAGCTTCCACACCCCTTGCAGTACAAGATCATAGTTAGGGTATGCTTCATCTTTTATCAACCAATAGAACAGATTGGAGCATTGCGTTTGACATGTCTGTGTGCACCTCACCAGATCCAAACGACAAGCCAGTCTTCACCGACTCAGGCATATAACCAGGCGATCGATGACCTCGACAAGGAGCTTGACTATCTGAAGAAGGGTTTCGAGGTTTGCTGCTCACTACTCGTTGTTTAACATCTAAAAGCATGCTGGTGTTCAGTGGTTTAATTTTCTGCAGAGGAACCCAAGGATACGTGACATTTTGAGAAATTCTATTTCAAGGCTTATAATCTGTAACCCTTTCTTTGTATTTGTTTTTGTTTTTGGGTTCATTTTTGTAATGTCATATCCAATGCATATAGTTTAATGTGCTTTTCACAATATATTTCTAGCACAATCTATAGGAAAAGATCCAGTTTTGCAGCTGGACCCTGTTGAAGATTAAGTCAAGTCAGTCATGTTTCATTGATTACCATTAAATCGTTGTCCATGATTCAATTCTTTTTGTTATTTGCACTGAATATTCTTATTAAATCATATTTATTAGTATCGAGGTTTTTAGGTTCCTAACACACATTATTGTTAATTACATGCTAGCATAATACTTGTTGGTCGGCATCAGGGGCATGTCAATTGCCATGGGTACTATGCCAGCATAACACTTGTTGGATGCCCCATCTTGAATTTCTAGTGACGTTCTGACACTGTATATGCTGCATGGCATCGGTTGACATGGATGGCATGTGTAACTCTTCATTAGCATTAATGGTTAGATGCCATGTGTATGGTTTGGATGAGAGTCCAACTAACAAGGAATTCCTTGTATGAGAGTTCCAAACCACAGCTGTGTAATTAGTCTGGTTTGAAAAAAAATTCATGAATTTTTTCTTAATTTTGTGGTAGTTCCTCTAGTTTGTGCTCATTTGAGTTCCTCTCCATACATCCACTTTTTGCTTTTTTTTCCTAGTTACTTTTACAGAGAACAGTATGTTATTCTGCTGAATTATGTCTTATAGGTTTGAAAAACCCTTTCATTATTCTTCTTTTGATTACACTACCTACTGCTACAGCCAATCTACTGTCGTTTTAGTCAGACATCTGTCTGAACAGCCTCTTGGTTGGTCAGATCTGATCTTCCAAATGGGGCACCATTTGGTGATGCATTATTTGGTATAAGTGATCCCTATCTAGTACTCTTCATGTTTGGTTCAAGATACCTTGTCATCTGCTGTTATAAGAAACAATACAACAGATAATGTGTCGTGAAAGCTTGATTTGGTGGTGGGAAAGAACATCCATAAGTCATTGTGCCCAAAGCAGATGGACAGGTGGGTTGGCAGAATAAAAAGCAAGCAATTATATGAGCCAATGTTATGTTATTTTCTTTTCAGCCAGAGTAACTTTGCTGAATGCATTTTTTTGGCTCTGAACTGGACATTTGGATGAAAATAATTTTGAAGGTAACAAGGCAAGTTTTTATGTCACGAAAAACAAAAGATTCAAGGAATCCAGTATCGAAGTCCTTTACATTGAGGAAATTTCCAGTAAAGGGTCATTCGTTATAGAAATTCTTGTATCCTACTGCATGTCAAACTTGTATCACTGAAATTTAAAGCTCAATTAGAGTTATTAATTGAAATATTGGTGACAAAAACTTTTGGGTTCACTCTTACAAATATTGAAGATAGGCAGCTAAATGCTAAATAATATGGTGAATTAGTGGACACAATGGGTCCCGAAAGAAGCAATTTGATGTTGTTAAATCTTAATTTTAGGTCAAGTTAAATTTGTATTTGAGTTTGGATTATGATTAGAATCAAGTCCTATTCTAATTTTCTATTTTCACTCTTTTCCAGTGATTTCCTTTTTGCTATTTTTTTGAATTTTTGGGATGAATTATATGACCAGCCATGTAATCTTTTATAGTTGTTTTTCAGTTTTTCTCAGTATACTGTTTCTCTATTTCTTTCTTCTTTCGACTATCCTATTTACTAACTGAATGACATCTTGTTGTAACCATGATTTATCTGGCACACTGTGTTAGTCAGTTGGCATTGTATGTGCTGTTAACAATATCTATGCAGACTCTAGGAGGCTGTTTTAACAACACTGGCATGTTGGTGGTAAAGAAAAATTCTAGGTGGCTTTTAGACTAGGAACACTCTCATTTGGTTGCTAGTGATAAGGCTATCAGTCGGCTAGCTTTCTCACTGCCAGTGGATTTCTAACCACCAGCACCAAATGACTATAGATGCAGCAACACATTCTTACAGCCAATATATTCATTGTTGCTCATGCTTGAGATATTTGATTAGACAAGTGGATCTTTGGCATGGTTTGTTCAGAGTTAGGCTGCACAATGCAAGTAGGTTGGCTTGAGCTGGTTCACATTCTCAATCTGTTGTCATGATAAGCACAATACCATGTGTTTTTTGAAGTATTCTCTTTCCTGAACTGCATCTCTAGGAATTCATTATCAATGTATATAAGCTCCTTTGATTCTAAGTGATATTTAGTAGGCAGTTTTAACAATTTTTTTTCTATGAGCAATAATATTCTTTATCAAAATTACCCTGTTGAAATTGTTTCTTTGTCTTTTTCTTTAGTGTAACTGAAGTTGCCTTAATGCATTTATACATGATCTACTTTTTCCAGAGCCTTTAATTACAGATTTAGATCCTTTCTCTTATCTATGCGACACTTGCAACAATATGACTGACATACATTATGGAGCGTGATCTTGAACATATCGAATATATTTGTCCATGATAGTGCTAAACAGTGATGCAGATCTACTGTGATCAATGTATTGGCTTGCCTGTATTGTTCTTATGGTAGCTAGCAATTGGTGCAAACTGTTGGCTGAAAACCCAGGTTTTACTTAATTTCATCTGAATTTAATCCAACTTGATTGTGAATGAGAAGGAAAAATCTTACTGACAAAATCAGGTCATGGAATTAATATAATGCTGGATTAGACTTCCATTTGGGTTAGACTTGGCTCAAAAAGTCTGTATAAGTGTGCCTGATGCTATTGTATTTCATGAGCTGTCATATTAAGGTCTTCTTCTAGGAAAAATGGTTCCTCAAGACCTATGATAAAACTCAGATCATGTTCCATCTGGTCGTTGGAGAATTGACCGATTTTGTTCAACAATGTCCTATGTGAAGTCTGTCACCTTTTAGTTTGCATGTCAATATTTGCTCCCATGCCATTTGGTTTTCCACTGCTTGACACTTGATTGCCATTTAGCCTCTTATGTTTCATGAAACGATATATCACCAACAATAGTGTATTCTAGGAATGCCTCGACAAATACCTTCTTAGTTTGTTAAATTGATTAGTAAATTTTCTCTAGGATGTAAATTCTGAAAGAATTTGATTCTGGTTGCTGATGTATCATTGTCCAAGAATAATGTGCTTTATTGGAATAAAGTTCAGTGATACTTAGATGCTCACTTTCAACTACTTATTTGCAGGACGAGAAGAACAGGTACGATGAAAAGCTTAGGCAGGGATACTAGGTGGATGATATGGCGGATGAGCGCGAGCTTGCGTAATGTATTGCAAGTGTTTTTTTTTTCTGGTGGTGACTGAGATAAGTAAAAATTTAGATTATTAACATGCAATCTATGATGGACATGAACTTTAACGCAATGTGGTGACTAGGGTCTAAGTTTATTACTCAGTGAGGTGGATTATAGAAAGGTTAACTTGAGGACAGTGTCTCTCTGCAACATTTGAATTAAATCTGTGGGGATGTTTACATTTGCACACAGCAATCGTAATGTTGGGATTTGTACGAGGAGGCTTTGATAAGTGTTGTATATAATGGTAATAATTTTAGCTGTCAATTGATTAGAATAGATTTTTAGCTGTAGATTGAATAGGATAGAGACCTGCCCTTTTGAAGGAATTGAATGGTGCCCTCTCTTATGCTCCAAAACAATACAAGGGTTGATGGAACAACCTTCTCCTACGAATTAATATGAGAGAACCATCCATGGATTAAAGTTGAAAATGATTTCTCAATTGCCACCGTAGGCAGATCCTAATAAATTTCAGTGTGGCAAGAACAGATAGTTTCTTGTTGAAGTTAAAATTCTCGTTAAGTCCCCTTTTATCTTGATAATAAATTACAAGATTGCATTGCATGTTCCTAACCGTTTGGGCCTTAATTAATATCCTACCAAATTTTACTGCATGTTGTGTACATCCTTGCTCTAGTTGTCCAATGGACCAGGATTCTCATCAGTCAATCGGCATTATACCATCATCCGTGGAGAGTGCCCCTGCCACTGCTGCCTTGTGGGGAAGGCATGGGATTTAACCCCATCCAATTCCCTACCAACAACAGTTGCAAGGGAGACCGAAGGGCTAAATCCTCAAACCCCATCCTCTCTTCTGCGCCCTTCTCGGTCTCTCTCTCCCTCCCCCCCCCCCCCTTCCCTTCTCTTCACTCCCTAATCTCTTCTTCCTCCTCCTCTACCATGCCAACCCCCCACAGTGGGTAATAAATACTCCCCAACCCCACCAAATTCCCTCCTCCCATACCCTTCCAAGACCAAAAGAAGAAGACCGGCCTCTTCTCACGAAGAGACATGGCTTGTGCCTCTGCACCTCAATCTCTCCTCCTCTTCCTCTTTCTCCTCTTCTTTGTTGCCTCCACATCCCACCTCACATTCTCCGCAGATGTGAGTTCCTTTCTGCACTGTCGCGTGCATTCGTCGTTATGTTGTGGAGTCATGCGCTAACCGTGTAGGCTTTGCTTTGCTTGCGTTCTGAGCCAGGCTGCGGGCGGGCCGACGGCGTCGATGAAGCCGGCGTCGGCGGTGGCGCCGGGGCTCAAATCGGTGCTGATCGACGAGGCCAAGCGGCGCCGACTCAGCAGCTTCCAGATATGCGCTCTCTGCACCTGCTGCGGAGGCCCGCGGGGCATCTGCCTTCCTTCTCCATGCTGCTACGCCATCAACTGCAACATCCCCAACAGGCCCTTCGGTTTCTGCTCCTTCACCCCCAAGACATGCAACTGCTTTGGGTGCCACCTCTGAGACACTCTTCTCCCCCTCCTAGGTTATGATCTCTACTTGCTTGATCATATCACTGTGTGTGTTGGGAGTGCCAATTGGAAAGGAAGAATGTTCCTTTCGCTTGCCTTGGTATTGGTTTACATGTGTTGGATCTGCATAGGGGATGATTAAAAGTGTTTATACTGAGTGGTACTTCTAATTTCTAGTTCTTGTTTGCTAAATTGTACTAGTTTAGTCTCTGAGACTGAGGAATGCAACAAGTGCGTTCTCATGGTCTCGGAGACTGCTAGAATTGAGTGGTGAGGTTGCTGTTGGTGGGTGTCTCAAGATGAGCAGCTCTGAGTTAATGATGCTGGCTGTTCACTGCTTGTCATCCAAAAATCTTAGAGGTGGGTGGGAGTTGGTCAGTGCATTTAAGCCTATAATTATGTAGTAGGGTTGGTAATGTGGTCCTTTTATTTAGGGTTTTTTTTTTCTTTCACTTATGTATGTTTTTAACTTATATATCGTTGAAAAGTTTGGAAATAATATACTTACCCCTATTAATTTTAGTAGGACATCAAATCCTTAAAAAAAAGGGTCATTTTAAACACTGCTGATCAGGGTTATTTGCTAGTTTGATTAAAATAAAACCATCATAATAGAGTTTCGAAGGTTATTAATGTCAATTAGAATTTGAACATCTACGCTCTATGCTAAGCTTAAATTTGGAGAAATAATTACATGTTTTACTGACTTTTGAGGTATGTATGTGCAAATTTGCCCTTTATGTATCATTGAGGGCCACCTGCAGGGTGATTTAAGTTGTTTGACTATATAATGCTTGTCACGAATCTGAGTGCAGAGTATGATGAGGTTAAGAAGAATGTTAAGGGTGTGTCTTGTGCTTGAGCTTCTTTATGATTTTTTCTTGGAGAATAAGTTTCTTTATGCTGTCTGAAGTCTTGTATTTTATAGGTGAATAGTTTGGAACAGAATAAACACACCTCATGGTTATGTTGATCTGGGATCATTGAAGAGAGTGCACTGTTTTCATGTCTCCACCAGTGGAGGCTTCACAAGGTGTTTGGTCTTCCATCTTTCCATCCTGGAGGAGACAAAGGGTTGTGGTCATCAATTTGTTTCCCCCTCCCCAAGACCACTGTTGTAACTTAGGTGTTTTCTAGATCAAACAGGTGAATGTGTACTGCCCTCTGCATGTGGGATCTCATGAGGAGGGTAGGGTTGATGACCCCACAATCTTTATTTGCAATCTGCAACTGTTCATGTCATGGAAGGCTTTTTTGAGGAGGGGGAATCTGGTTGACCAATTCATGGAGGGTATTCCCTCCCTCCATGTGCCTGGCATGTTTCTTCTTTACAGCCATGTCTGCTAGTACTGTTTGAGGCAACTGATAACCCACACTATGATCTAAGCTTGTGACCAATATTATTCATGTCTCAACCCCTCTTTCCATCAGCAGTGACTTCCATATCTGCAGTACCCATGCATGGTTTAATCTGACATAGTCTTGACTCTGAAACATCACTAGGATTATCCCAAAATCAGAGGATGACTTAAAACCAGCTACATTTGTTGATTTGTTGACTCTATTCCCTTTCCAAAATCAATATCTGTTGTATTCAGATTTCTAAGAAACCAAAATTTTTTTTTTCCTCTGGAATTTCCAAAGCAAAATGCTTCTGATGCTGCCTTTTTGCTTCTCTGATGGTGGAGGTTGCAAGTCATTGTCCACTGTCTTGGGTTCTTAATGGGTTTGAAAAGAGTCCATTTCTTTTTCTAATATGTGGCTCATTTTGATCCATGCCTGCGACTGGCGCTACCTCTATCTCTTCTATTATTCTCTGGACTACTGTTGTCTACAAGTATAAATTAGCATGTTAATTGCATTCTAGACTTGATCAAAATTGATTAATCAAGGTTTCAATAATTATAAATGTCTCTACCAGAGATTTATTTATTTACAACATATTAAGAACTTGTTAAGGTAATAAATGTCTCTTGATGTCAAATTCTACCACACATAAAGAGACAGAACAGGAAGGTTAGCTGTTTGATTTACGAATTTATTTCTACTACCAATAGATTCATAAGATTTTAGGTGAAGAGAAATTATGATTTCTTAGTAACACATCGAAAATTTTGTCAATTGAGGATGTTGGATGCATTCTTGGAAGTAAAACTAGTTATACACATTTTAAATATGAATCGATATTTAATAATTTTTCAAATCATTTTTGGTCTGAATGTTGCATTGGAAATACTCGATCTATTTTAAGATAATATTTATATTTCAACATTTGCAGGATGTTAATATATATTTTTTTTAATTTTAAAAGTATCATATGATTTTATCTAAGATTACAAGATTGTTAATATGAGTTAGTGAGAAATCAATATGATTTATATTTTCTATAAAGATAATATTTTATTTTATTTATTTTTAAAATATATTTTTTATAAGATTACATTCATATATTCATTTTTTATTAATTTAAATAAAAATATGTATTTATTTTTGAATAAATATTTAAAATAATTAAAGGGTAAATTTGTTATAAAATATTCAAGACCTTTGAAATATAATTTTACACAACAACACTTACGTCAGTGCATAATTAAAATATACTTTTTTATCCATTATTTATAAAACACTCAAAGTATTTGATAACTACATATTCATTCAAGATCTATACGTTAAAAATATAAATACGTTTTTAAACAAAGCCATTGATTCTTCCCAAATCCTATATATATACAATGATTATGACTACACTATAGGGTTGTACATTGCATGGATAGTTTCACCTTCACAAAATATAAAAAAAATTAAATAATTAACTAATGCATAATGATGAATCAACATTTATAAGAATAATATTGTATATATTAATCCTCTGTATATCTTATATTATATTGATTCATAATCTTATAAGAAAATAAAATAAAGATTCCAAATCTCATCCTATAAATTATTTACTTAATTATATAGGTCGTGTTGAAATCTCATTGTACAATTTCTCTTATTTACAGTTTGAAGATTCAGAATTACTCAGCCGATTACCATTTATTATTTGTAAGAGAGAAATATTTTAGACGAATGTCATGAAGTGAGAGGTTGGAAGTGCGTCCATTATTGTTCGCCACCACCGTCCAAAGACCTCCCCACTGAGGCGTTCCGTTTCAAAGATGCCATCAACCAAAACTCTCGTTTTTATAAGGCCTCTCGCTCGTCTCCTTCCCTCACTCGCCCCACTCCGCTCCGCTCCTCAGCATCTCTCCCTTCTCATCTTTGCTTCTTGGAAATGGCGTCTCGACTCCTCCTCTCCACCTCAACGCATCTCCTCCTCCCCTCTCCCCGCCGCAGCGTCGCAACCCCCTCGCTTCGCTACCCGCCGTCCCTCGCCTTCCCAAAACCCTTTCGAAGCCCCACCCTTTGGCGCCCCAGTTCGTCGAATTGCCTTCGGTTCTTCGGTAGAACTCACGACAGAGGGACGTCGATCGGAGGTGCAGAACCCGAGGGTCCGATCCCTCAGGAAGCTCCCTTCGGCGAGGACTCGGCGGCGTTCGATCCTGGGCAGCAAAAGCTCTCATCTTGGGCCTATTTCACGGCCATACTCGGTGCCGTTCTCGTCGCGCTCGATGTACTGTGGATTAGTCCGTCCACGGGGTTCGGCACGGTGTATATCGATGCGGTTTCTCGACTTTCTGAGCGCCCGGAGGTGAGTTTGGACACGAAGGATCGGTGGTTTTCTTCGGTTATGCTTCTTCTAATTCGATTTCTATGCCGGAGTGAAGCTTATTTGCTGGTTGAATTGCATGTTTAGTCGAGCAGTTAGCACCTTTTCTTTTGGATTCATTCTCTGTTTCTCTTTTGCCCTCATTTGCATGTGTCGTGGAAAATGAATGATACATACCAATATAATTATGTAGGATATCTAACATTAGATGTCTTGGAACACGTAAGATGGTGCTCCATGGAAGATCAGGCTTGGCACTTGGCACCGAAGTCTCAACTAGATAGCTGAAGTTTATTTATCAAAATATTCACAGCTAGTGTGACTTTGAAATCCGAGAGTTGCATTTTTCCTTGTCGAGTTTAACCAGGATGACCAAGTGCTTATCGATAAAGGTTAAAGCATACATTCATGAAAGCAAAAGATGCATAAACTACATCGTCCATGTTTCTAGGCAGCGTTGCTTGAGGGCTTGATGCAAAATTAAGCTTCAAAAGCAGGTCATTTTAGCATATGTGAAGCTAATAGACATCCAGTTATTAAACAGGACCGATTGTCACTATGAGTTTGCTTGGATACTAAGATCTTTTCTATTTGAGTCAACCTGGTATGATAAATTTCTTGTGTTTGAAATGAATTGAACTACATCGTCCATGTTTCTAGGCAGCGTTGCTTGAGGGCTTGATGCAAAATTAAGCTTCAAAAGCAGGTCGTTTTAGCATATGTGAAGCTAATAGACATCCAGTTATTAAACAGGACCGATTGTCACTATGAGTTTGCTTGGATACTAAGATCTTTTCTATTTGAGTCAACCTGGTATGATAAATTTCTTGTGTTTGAAATGAATTGAACTACTGAAATCTCTCAATTAGGTGAAAGATGGAAGTCACTTATCTTTTTGAATGTCATTTGTACTTTTGGGACTCGATAGAAAGATAACAAGTTGTCAATGAAAGATTCTTATTCCGCAAATTGTGAATCCTTCATCAATTACCTGATTATTTATGACTCGTCACACTCTCTAACAAAGGCTATAGTGTTATCATCCTTAGTGGTAGAGAGTTCTTATCACCTTTTCTTTGTCTAGGTCAGCTTAATGTAGAAGTTTCTTATGCTGATCCAAATTTTCTTCACTTAAACAGGTTGTACTATTGATGCTTATCTTCATTTTCGCCATTGTCCATAGTGGTTTGGCAAGTCTGCGTGATGATGGTGAAAAGCTCATAGGAGAGAGGGTTTACCGAGTTCTGTTTGCTGGGGTTTCACTTCCTTTGGCAGTCAGTGCTGTTGTGAGTCCTTTAACATTCTCATTTGGTTTTGGCAGTCATAAGAATTCCATTGCTCATAAGTGCTGCATGTCACATTCCATACTCTGGATCTGTTCATGATTTTATTTATATTCTTCTGGTCTTTTTTAATGACCTTAGTGCTATTTTCTTTTAGGTTTATTTCATTAATCATCGATATGATGGCACTCAATTGTGGCAACTTCAGAATGTCTTTGGACTCCATGAGCTCGTGTGGTTCTCATCCTTCGTATCCTTCTTTTTTCTCTACCCCTCCACCTTTAATCTTTTAGAAGTTGCAGCTGTTGATAAGCCAAAAATGCACCTCTGGGAAACAGGAATTATGAGAATCACCAGACACCCACAGGTATAATTTCCTCTATCTATTCCTGTATAAAATCTCAAGTGCAGGAGGCTTATCAGACATCACTGCTGACATTAGGATGTTAAACTTGTGCGCTTCTCCTACTTTATGATGTTAATCTTGGTCCTGTTCTATTCTTCAAGATGGTTGGACAGGTAATATGGTGCTTGGCCCATACACTGTGGATTGGAAACACTGTAGCAGTGGCGACCTCCGTTGGCCTGATAGCTCATCACATATACGGTGTTTGGAATGGTGATAGGCGGCTGGCAGTACGATATGGTGAAGCTTTCGAAGTTTTAAAGAGCAGAACAAGTGTAATTCCTTTTGCAGCAATCTTGGATGGGCGTCAAAAGTTGCCCAAGGATTATTACAAGGAATTTATCCGGCTACCTTACTTAACGATCACAATTTTGACTCTGGGTACATATTTGGCACATCCACTTATGCAGGCATTCAGTTTTCGACTTCATTGGTGATGCCAGCTTGCAGTATTTTGTATAGTATTTATTTAAGATCAGCACAGATGTGATGCTGAAGCCAAATCCATTTTTCATGTGATAAAACTGTAGGGACAAATTTCCAGGCATTTTCATCATATAGTTGAAGGATTCTATTGTAAAGAATGTTGAAAGCCTTCTCTTTACAGTTTCATGCCACCTTAAAATGTTGCTAAGTGAAAAGAAAACACAGTGAAAGATACAGACCAAGATGATAATTGTTGATCATTGGAAGCCTGTGTTGTGATCCAGAAGGAGCTGCTGATGGAGTTGGTGCATCTTCTTGTGGTGCCTCCAAAGGAGATTCTGCCTGTTCCAAGCCATCATCATCTTTGTAGGAGGATTTATAGTTTCTGAGCCACACATCAGAAGCTGCATCCGGTATCGGGTAAGTTTTGACAGAACTGAACTAGAGACTAGAAAGGAAGTTCTATAGCACTCAGTCTAACCCAAACACTCACCTTGTCTGGATATTGTGTGATGCAGGTCATCGAAACTGATAGGCCAGAGGAAGTAGCCCAGCAACCTGTTGTGCCGAGCAAATTTTATCTTGCACTCTACAACTTCTGGACTGTCGAAGCTCACCCACAGACCTCCAGAGTGGAAATAGGAAATCACAGTCTGGTTGTCATATATGAATTCAGAACTAGGATCTTTCAGGAGCTCTTCAATCTCTGAGTAGGCCATCATGCCAGTCTGGTTGCTCATCTTTTGCCGAGGTCCTGTGGCCACTACCGGAGCACCTGGTTCATTTTTCACTTTGTTCTTGAGAAACCAAGATCTTCCATATGCAGGAATTCCCATTACCAGTTTGCACGGAGGGATTCCTGCATCCAGCCATGAGGTGATGCCATAACTTGTAGAGAAGTGGGAGGCCTTGTCAAAGAGTGCAGCATTGTTGGTAGTGGCATTGCTGTTCTTGTGGTAACCAAAGCAGAGTGCATTAACCCAATCAACGTTTTCCGAGATTACATCTACTGGATAGTCAAGGTCGTCAGTTGATTGTTCAAACAAGTGGTTTGAGAAGTACACTGTGACTGTCAGAAGAACCGATGATGAATTCTGAGCCTCCTTGCTGATACGAGCTCGCCATTCTGCAAGCAGGATTCCGAGGTTGGTCATATCTGATGGTAAGCTCGGGAACTGCCATGCCAGGTCTAACCCATCAAACTCGTTCTCCCTGGCTAATGCTAAGGCAGAACTGATGAACGATGCTCGAAGATCTGGATCAGCTGCCATGGCAGAAAAAGCTGCATTCGAAGCACTATTCTTGCGATCATCAGTGGCAATGGATAGGAGGGTCTTGAGAGATGGATTGCTCACTTTGATGGTGCTCGAGAAAGTGTTAAGGATCGGGAGTTGGTCAGGCCGCGGGACTGCAACTGCGGAGGCATCATCAAGGGAGAGAGAGTAGTAGTAGAGGTGAGTGTAGAGGGATGCATTAATGCTTGAAACAGGGGAGTAATGGTCGTCTTGGGAGAACCAGTAGCCAGCTCTAACCTGATGAGGGCCAGTATCACAATGTTGCAGGCATTCTAAACGAAGGAAACTGGAGATCATTAGCAAGTAGAAGAGGAGGCAGGAGAGTAAACTCTGGTACATCTTGCCAAGTTTTGGATTGATGGAGGAGGCGTTGGAAGCAGAAGGTTGAGGATGGTCATTGTCTGTGAGTGTAGTTGGATACAGCTAGAGTTGAGATCTGCAAGTGGAACTTTAGAAAAGATAAACACTTTGATGAGCTTAGATTCACTGAGAAGGGGAAAGCTTCCACTAAACGCAGTGTGTAGGCCTCAAAACCTGTGAGTTACCACTGGGTGGGTGGCTGCGTGCTCAGAGCAGCTCGGGAGCGCATGCATTAAAGTGGAAAGCTGACCGTCTTTTGTGAAGAGGACTGTTAGTAAAGCATCTTTGGAGTGCAGGCCATGACAATTCCCTCTCTTTCTTTCTTGTCACGGTTCTTTCCCTTGGTTCTCAAGCTGGTGATCTGATTCAAAGTTTCCACACTCAGAAGGGAAGAAAAGAAGGATAAGAAATAAGAGCATCCAGAAGAAGAAGAAGAAGAAGAAGTGGAGAGCCGAAGTCAAGTTGAAGTGCAAGAGGTATCCGTTGAAAAGTCACTATGCTTAATAGATTTGATATTTGAGTCCATATTAAACTACTAAATTGAATCGAATAAAGAAGACACGATATGACAATGTTGGGTTTTACAAGTATTTTAGGAGATGGGAGCAGAAAAGGAATCTTATGATTTAGAATTTATTTATACAATTACAATCTCTAGGTTTTGATGATAACTATATTGTGGAATAAAATGCACTTATTTATTTGTAAAATAACTGATTTTAGATAAATAAAGTGAAACAAAAAAATAAAATTAAGCTAAAGGGATGAGATATTATTGTGTGAGTGATAGGCCTCAAATTAGAGTACATTATGAACATCATTTGATATAATATATATATATATATATTAAATTTTTAAAAATAAAATTTTAATTACGAATTAAAAGTATTTTCATAAAAAAACGAATTAAAGAGGTGGATAGGAAAGAAGACGGTGTGTAGGCTGCACACGGGATTCAATGGATTGGGCCTTTGCGTTGTGGACACAGGTCGGGAAGCCCAATTAAATGGTGGCCTAAAAAGAGAGCTCCTTGAGACACGTCTTTTCTCTCTCTCTCTCTCTGCTCTTTTCTTTCTCTCGTGAATTGAGGAGCGCTCTTTTTTCTCTCTCGCGCGCGCTCTCTCTCTCTCGCGGTTGCGAACGGAAGGCTGACCAAAAGCCATGGCAAAAGGCCGGAGCGCCCGCGGCGCGGAGGATGGAGGAGGAGGAGGAGGAGGATCCGCTATCCCGGGGGTCGACGCGGAGGTGGGCTTCGCGAAGCTCCAAGGCGAGGACTTCGAGTACTACATGCAGACCTACTCCATCATCCTGGGCCGCAACAGCAAGACGTCGGCGGTGGACGTGGACCTCGCCACTCTGGGCGGCGGGATGAACATCTCCCGCCACCACGCCCGCATCTTCTACGACTTCCCTCGGAGACGCTTCGCCCTCGAGGTCCTCGGTAAGAACGGCTGCCTCGTCGAGGGCGTCCTCCACGTCCCCGGCACGCCGCCCATCAAGCTCGATTCCCAGGACCTCCTCCAGATCGGGGACAAGCAGTTCTACTTCCTCCTGCCCTCCCGATCCTTCTTCGGCGGCGGCGCCCCTGTTCCCCGGCAGCCGTCTGGGGTCTCTCTCGCAGCGTACCCCGGGCGTGTTGGCCCTTTTAATCGTGGCATCCTCGTTCATGATGAGGAGGAGGAGGACGACGATGATGATGATGATGGGGAGGAGGAGGAGGATGAGGATGAGGTTAGAGGAGCCGTAGTAGCTCGTAACGGTGGCAAGAGGATAAGGAGGGATTTGGGAAATGAATGGGAGGAAAAGCTTGGTAGGGCAGGGAAGGCCGGACCATCACAGCGTCCAGGTTGGTATCAGAATTCCTCTTCCTTTTCTTTGACCAACAAAATCTCCTCTTTTGCATCGATCGTCTAGTTTATGTTGTTCACTTCTCTTACATTTGTAGCGATCAGTTGAATAAGAATTTGGTTCGAATTTAATCCCAAGGAAAAAAATTGTGAAAAAAATTGATTTTTCATTGTAATTCTCTACGTGGGAGGTGTTAGGGTTATTGCTTTGGCTAGAAATTTAACATTTGCTACATGTCTTGCAATTTTGCATTGTCAATTCAGGATTTGTTAGGTATATGTATTTAAATATTAATCTTTACAGATCTTTTCTTTTTATGAAGAAGATAAATAGTGTTGCAGATGCTGTGACACAATTCATACGTACAGGCATAAGTAAGAAAAGAAATAGTTAGCCTGGTGCCCAAGGCTCCCACTAATGTGAGGTTTTCGGATAATTGATGTGTGCAGCTTTATCCTTAAATTTGAGAGACACAATTCTTATGCCAAATGTTAAATCGATACACAGCACAAAGAGTTCAGAATATCTTGTTAGTGCAAGGAAGAAAATGATAAAAGGAAGAGGTTCATTCTTGCACCAAATTTTTACATCAACCTGACAGACCATCTCTTTCGGATGTTGTTTGGTTCGCTATAAAAATGCCACATCCTTTACTTTTACCAATAGCACTCAGTTCTTTCTACCTGATATGCAATTGACAGATTTGAATCATATGACTCGTTCTCACTTCCCTTTAATACGCTCTGTTTCAATAGTTGAACCATTTCCAACTTGTGATGAAACGCAGGATTAGTTAGATCAGAATCCTGAGGTAAGTTCTTTTTTGAGTGTGTGAAACATTTGTTTTTTTAATTTTGATCGACTTCAATTGTATATAAAACAATATATTACTTCCACATATTATTTGATGGAATAGTGGATTACTTATCGAACATTCAACCGACCTGTCCTCTTACAAGAGTGGAACTGAATGATATTGTACTTTGATGTAGATCTTGCAGTAGTTGCTTGTGCTAAACATTCTCCTTTGTTGTGATGGCTGCTGAAGTGTACTTTGACATAGTGGTCAATAGTCGATACTGACATTTGTAGGATTCATTTTGCTGCACTTGGGAGTTGGTTACCAACCTAAGACTGAACATGCCTCGTATGATCATTTTGACTAGTGTACCAAACTTTGCAATACCACTATTGGTGATTACTAAATTCTGTTTTAGGATGCCAAAGTTGACACTGCCTTTTACATATTTAAGGGATTTGTCTGACTGCTTCTATACAAGATTTCTTTGGATGGCATAATTTTACTCTTTACTTCACTGCATAGGATATATGAGTCTTCATCAAGTGAATCAAAGTCCCAATCAAGTTGCAGAAATCACAGGACATTGTTGTCCTTCTCTTTTAACTCATATACTAGGATTAGTCTGCACGTGTAGTGAGAGTCTGAAAATTAAAACATACAAAATTGTATACATGTACGCCTGTTTTCCTAAATAATGTTCGATCTCAGGACAAGGATTTAATGTTCCTTGGCACATTCCATGTCGGTAATCATGGCAGGATTTGCTCATGCTAGCAATATACAAAATGATGAGTTGGCAACCCTCAGCATGGCAGAAACTCCCTTGATTATACTTGTCACATGGTACAGTGTATCTGTAAATCATCAAAAACCGTGTGTCGAGTTATATACTTTGACTGTTATCTATACTGATGTTATGTGTAGATTACCAGAAAATAAAAGCTCCATTATATTCCACTCTTCAGGGACAAAGGCTGAGAGAAGGTCAAGGGTTGACAGGGAAGCAGATAATCAACAACTCTTGGCATTGGAAGAAAAGGATGTCATCTCATCTGTAGCTACATTGCTCGCTGATCTTTGTGCGCCAGGAGAATGGATGCCTATGGAGAAACTTCATGCGGAGGTTGGTTACTATAATTTTCTGTCTAATGTTTTGCTCTTTTCATGTTACTCAGTATGAGTTATCAGGACAGTATGATAATATAATTTGTATGAGAGTATAATTTGTTAGAAGTACAGACAAGGATAGGCTCATATCTTATAGTTTTATTTGCCTAAATTAATGCATTAGACCATGTTGCTCGAAAACATTACATGGACGTAGGCAATGAGCAAGCTTATTTCAAATAAAAAAATAAAGCATTAAAATGGATATATTTTGTTTCAGCAACATGCGAATTCCTTTCTGTTGTCGAATAATTGACTGCCGCATTAGCTGATGAAGTAAGGGTTACATTTTTCCCCTTATCTTGTATTCTTGAACGACACCTTTGGTGGCCATATATACTTCTGTTAAGGTTATTTTCTGCTGTTCTTTCACATTTTTTGAAAATGTCTTTAGATCATTGATTCTTTTTGTTTTGGGGCATTGCATTATGGATGTGCATCCTTTTGTGACCATATTCATTTCTACAGTAAAGATCAAGAATTCAGTTTTGGTAGCATGGTCTTGCTGGTAAAGTGGTTCAGTGCGGCACAGCGTAAAAAGTAGAATGGGCATGAGGCCCATGCCTAGCAACGGTATGTCAGCATTTGACATATTGTTAATATGTGTGAGGCGATTGCTCCATGCCATGCTGACATGGAATACTCCACGTGGTTTGGATTGATAGAGCTGGCATACGAAAGATGCTTTAATTCCAGAAGAGCCATCAACTTGCTTCATTTTGGTGTAGGTGTCACTTAAGTGATCCTCATAGTGTTGTGGTACATACAATTAGGAACTCATCCCATATCCAGTGCAAGGGCTAATACAAGTCACCTGGGAAAGAAGAAAAGTTAGAGCTATGGAACAGAAGTATGAGAAACATAAGGTTGGGGTCAATGGCTTTAAAAAAGAGTTGTGAGGATTTCCACTAAAATCATCTTTCTAATAAATTAAGATTTAATCGTCATCTCCATCAACTTAGTAGTTGTTATTGTTCTATTATGACTTTGATTTAGACCAAATGGGATTTTGCACCCCTCCATCTATACATTTGTGATTGAATAGCACTAGTACTTGGCTTGTATATGGATATGTGATAAATGGTGACCCATTTCATACAACATAGTAATATTGTCCCTTTGCGAAGGGTGTGAGCCTCCTTAAATATTTAAAGATAGTATTGATGGAGCCTCGTGCATTGGGTACACCCTTATTTCATACAACACAGGTTGCAGATTAAGGTTATGAGAATTAAGTAGTATTTTATGATAAGAACAAATTGAGAGAGCACATCCATCCTAGTTGCATTGACAATCGACCACTGTTAAAATAAGTTAGATCGAAGAGCATAAATTTCCCCTTATGTTTACCTTTATTTTTCTCTCTTCTGTTTGCTTTCGGTGCCGATATTTTCCTGCATTCTCGAGTTCATAAAAAAATGCAAGGAGTGTTTGTTGACTTTTCTTTTTTTCCCTGTCATCATGCATCTTGTTTCTCTGAAAGATCAAGTAACATTGCACGTGGTATCAGTAACTTGTTGTTGATGAAATGCTTGTCCTTTACCATCTTCAAACCTCTTACTAAGATCTGAAACCTGTGGGCGATTTCTAATAATCATTTTTTTGCCTTTGATCCAGCTAGTTGAAGAGTATGCCAATGTATGGCATCACAGCAGGGTAAGAAAATACCTCACAGCCGAAGACTGGCCACAAACTGAAGCAAAAGGCAGACCATGGTTTGGCCTCCTGAAGCTGCTCCGGAAGTACCCAGACCACTTTGTTATTAATATCCAGTTGAAGGGAAAGATTACATCCGAGTTTGTCTCATTAGTTCCATTGCCTTCCTGATTTGTTTGGTTTGGTTTCATCTATATTGATTCTCACAAGTGCAACTCAAAACCAAACCATGTGACTATCATGTCTCATCTCTTCTTTGTTTCTCAAGTTGATCTCAAGCTTAATAGACAACATCAGTTATACTTGTTCCTCCGAATCTCGTGTCGATGGCTGTGATAACATTTTGATCTGATTAAAAATGACCGGTTTGAATTGAAACTCAAATTGTTGATTCAGGAATTATGATCGTATGTTTAAAATATTTAAAAATAATTCAAAATTATATGTAATAAAAATTTAATATGTCAAAAAATAATAGACAACTAAAATAATATTAGACAAATGGAAATGAAATTTAAGTCATTATAATATAATAAAAATAATAACATCAATCAGTATGATAAACATAAACCTTAGTGTATGATTAAGTAACATGAAATAATATTAAAAAAGAAAACTCGGCCGGTCCGGTCTGGTTCGACCCGACCCACCGACAGGTGTTAGGCCGCGAAGCACAACCCACCGTCATCGCACCCAGCTGCCGTTGCACTCCTCCGCGGGACACATGAATTCCTCTCTTCCGCTGTCAGCCAAAGTGGCCGCTCCCCCGCCTGTTCCTTTCCTGGTTCTACTATAGCCGGGTCATGTTAACCTAAACCATTCTGGGGGAACAGTATATTCGTCAGTTCCTTTGGCACTAACACCGCGCACTACTCTACAGAGTTTGTAGTGATCAATGAAGCATAACAATAAATAGGGTTCGTTCCGCGGTCTCCTCCGTCGCATACTTATCTTCGTCTTCTTATCGATTCTATCTCGAAATCCTAACCAAGATGGCGATCCGCCTTCGAAATCCTGGCCGCAATGCCATGATCCGCCGCTTCTTCCTCCTCTGCCTCGCCGTTTCCGTCGCCGCCCTCTTTATCCTCGTCCCCTCCACTACCTCCGCGCCGGTGATGACCAGGAAGGAGGAGGTTGGTTCGTCCTCGTCCTTGCCCTCCGATTTGTACTCTTCGGGCCTCCATTACGCGCGGCGGTCGGTCCTCGCCGTCCGATCCGACCCCCTCCGGGCGCGCGCGGACCTGATTCGGAAGCAGGTCGGCGACCACGCCGCCGTCGCCGCCGCCTACGCCTCGTTCGCGCGTCGGCTCAAGCTCGAGAGCTCGAAGCAGACTCGCCTCTTCGCTGAGCTCGCCCGCAACCTCTCCCTCCTCGTCGGCGCTCACCGCACGCTACTCCACCGTGCCGGCCCCATCGACGAGACCGCCGTCCGTGGCTTCGAGCGCGGCGTCAAGGACCGCATCCGCGCTGCTCGTCTCCTCATTTCCGATGCCAAGGACTCCTTCGACAACCAGCTCAAGATCCAGAAGCTCAAGGATACAATCTTCGCCGTCAACGAGCAGCTCTCCAAGGCCAAGAAGGCAGGCGCCTTCTCGTCCCTTATCGCCGCCAAGTCCATCCCTAGGAGCCTCCATTGCCTCGCCATGCGCCTCATGGAGGAGAGGATCGCCCAATCGGATCGCTACGTGGATCCACCGACCCCTCCACCAGAGCTCGAAGATCCTAAGCTATACCATTATGCTATTTTCTCAGACAATGTCCTTGCAGCGTCCGTCGTGGTGAACTCTGCCGTCCGCAACGCCCGTGAGCCCTGGAAGCATGTCTTCCACGTTGTTACAGATCGAATGAACCTTGGGGCAATGCAGGTTATGTTTCGCATGAAAGATTACTCCGGTGCCCACATTGAGGTCAAGGCCGTGGAGGACTATAAATTCCTCAACTCTTCTTATGTGCCAGTGCTACGGCAGCTTGAGTCTGCAAACCTTCAGAGGTTCTACTTCGAGAACAAGCTGGAGAATGCCACCAAGGACACCACTAACATGAAGTTTAGGAACCCCAAGTACCTGTCCATGCTAAACCATTTAAGATTTTACTTACCTGAGATGCACCCGAAGCTCCACAGAATTCTCTTCTTGGATGATGATGTTGTGGTGCAAAGGGATCTCACAGGACTGTGGAAGATTGATATGGATGGGAAAGTGAATGGAGCAGTTGAGACATGCTTCGGGTCATTTCACCGTTATGCACAGTATATGAACTTTTCACACCCACTGATCAAGGAGAAGTTCAACCCTAAGGCATGTGGGTGGGCTTATGGGATGAATTTCTTTGATCTTGATGCATGGAGGAAAGAGAAGTGCACTGAACAGTACCATTACTGGCAGAATCTGGTAAGTTACTATCTTTTTTAATTGTCTCCTTTACAAAAAACAAAATTCTTTTGGGAATTGAAAGTAAAATCTAGCATGTATTTCTTGTCCAAACAATGGAGTACAAAGTAAGTAGAAGATAAATTGCATATAAACTTTTTTCAGTCAGCTAGAAAGAAACTCATCTTTACAGGGTTGAATCTGTATTTGAGATCAGCGTGAGAGGAAATATGCTTGATTAATTATTCACTAGGTTTTTCATCAAATCTCGTTGGCAGATTAACATTTGTAAACCTGATGTTTTTTAGGGGAACTTTGTTCTTGATAAGTTGCATGCCGCAAAAACCAAAGCTAAACATACACTGTATACTACAACAGTTACAACAACTTTTCAACCATGGCTTATCTTTACTAAATTCAGTCTATAAATTTTTTATTAGCACCACAATAACAAGCAAATTTCGGTGGGGAATAAAGAAGCAATTTCTTAGATAGTCTATTGTGTATAGAAGTTGTAATATCCTGAAACATGTTCTGCCTACTGAATGAAAAATTATATTTTGGATAAGCATTTTTTTTTAATATATAGTTTAGATGTACTAGGAAGGGTGATGTTGGGGAATTCCTTTTCAGCAGCTTGTTTCATCACTTTTCATGCTATTCTTTTTCTTCTAATGTCTGATATGGAAGCACCCGCTGTTGTTGCAGAATGAGAACCGAACATTGTGGAAATTAGGGACTCTTCCGCCAGGCTTGATCACATTTTACTCCACAACAAAACCCTTGGACAAGTCCTGGCATGTGCTTGGACTTGGATATAATCCAAGTATAAGCATGGAGGAAATCAATAATGCTGCTGTTGTGCATTTTAATGGAAATATGAAACCTTGGCTTGATATTGCCATGAACCAGTTCCGACATCTGTGGACAAAGTACGTGGACTACGATATGGAGTTTGTTCGCCAGTGCAATTTTGCAGCATAATGAGAATTTATACAGCCAGAGGCCCAGGGCTTCTGTTGGAAAACCAAACAAGTATGGCCACACGATTGTTAATCTTTATTGTTCGTAAGGTTTCAATCTGCAAATGAATGAGAAAGTTCAAATATTATGCTAGCATATGAAATTCCTCTATGTTTGTCATGATTAAGTTGCCTCCTTAAATTATTCTTTCTCCTCATGCCTATAATGCTCTATTTTTGATCTTTTAGTCTAATTTTCTAGAGCATTTGGCTCACACAGGATCTCAAATCTTGGTCCCATGTCACTCTTGATGGATTGCAGAACAAATATGGCACACCATTAATACTGGAAAATATATCAACTTATACGTTCCAGTATCGGTAACAAAATATAATTATAAACACTGTCACCATCAACCTATATGATCCAGTATTGGTCTTTGATTAGTATGGGAAAATATCAGTCAGTATGTTCAGGTCTGTGTATGGGTATGAATTGCTAATTGAAACCTTGGATTTATAATGCATCTCTACGTGAACTTTGTTATGTATCACGGGAAAGAATGCCATATCTTTCTATTTAGCAGGAAATTTTTCATACCTCATCCACGATACTTTTCATGTATATCTTGTGCTGGTTGTGTTTATGTATTTAGATGTTCTTTAGTGAACATGGTGTTAAAATTGGGACACTATGGGCTTCAACTTGATACTCTTGTGCTTTTCTTTTGATGATGCTTCATTGTGTTGACAAGTAACACATTGCAAATGCAGTTAATAACACAATCTCTGTTCTGTTGACGGAGATTGTGGCTTGTACGAGGATGGAAATTGGTTCTGTTTTGAGATTGTAACTATAGAACGAGGAGTTCATAGAAAAAAACTTGCATTAATTCTGTAGCTAAGGGTTCAGAATAGTTGTCTTTGACCGTAGAATATCTGCAATCTTTCATGGCACTAATAGCAGTTCATACTTTTGACTTGAGAACCGCATGCTGACTTCGTTCATCTTATGACCATTCCACAAGCAATCAAATCGGGATGTTTCCCGCACATGAATTAATTGTACGGTCTTGATTTGATTTAGTCCCACCGAACGCACGTGAATGGTCCATTCGCACGCGGGGCCGACGCCGGTGACCCACGGCTAACACGTGCCAGAAAGGGCCAACATCAGTTCTCACGTGCCAATGTTCGCCTTAAAAGAGTAAGTGTAAGAATCGAACCCAATTGGAGAAAATTGGATCAAATAAATAAAACAATAGAATTGCCCTCTTTCTTATGTGTTTTCTTCCATTCCAGATCGGAAGCTCCGGACCCTAGAAAAGGAACCCGCAGGAGAGAACCCACCGGCATTTCCTTCTTACCCTCCTCTTCAACCGCCGCATATCAATCTCGAAACGCGAGCCTGTTCGGCCCCGGCAGCCTTCGGATCCGTTGCTAGGGTTTTAACCTTTCCTTGCTTGAGCTACCCGTCGCGGAAATGGCCGCCCAGCCGTCGAGCGCCGAAAGATCTTCGTTTTCCGCTCAAGTGGTAATGGATTCGCCTCTTTTTCGCTACGTTGTTCCGTCTTGTTGTTGTCTTTAGCTCGGAGGTTGGTGGTTCAGGTGGGGAACGCGTTTGTTCAGCAGTACTACCATGTCCTCCAGCAATCGCCGGAGCATGTTTACCGGTTTTACCAGGATAGCAGCAAGCTCGGCCGGCCGGATGCCCATGGCGCCATGAGTTCGGTCACCTCCACCGACGTGAGTACGCAAAACCTTACATCTTTGTTTGGGTTTTACATGTCTTCAAGAAAGATGGAATCTTGAAGCCGAAAGATTTCATCTTTTTATGAGGAACTTCTTACATGGGATGTAGGCGATCAATGCGAAGATATTGTCCATGGGCTCTGTTAGAGCGGAGATGACATCGGTAGATGCCCAAGAATCTCTCGGCGGTGGGGTGATCGTGCTTGTGACGGGGCACCTTACGGGAGAGGATAATGTTAAGAGGGACTTCACCCAGTCCTTCTTTCTTGCTCGCCAGGACAAGGGTTTCTATGTATTGAATGACATATTTAGGTTTGTGGAGGAGGTCGATCACCAACAGGGACACCAGGGCTTGGCAAATGACTCTGGTGCACCTCATGCGCCTGAAAGTGGTTTGTCTTCTAAAGATCCCAAGGCTTGATTGTCTTCAAGTTTTATTGGCGTCTATGGAAATTTCTAGGCTTACTTCTTTTGACCTGCAGATTTACCTCCAGAGGAAGAGCAGCATGCTCCGGACCAAACAGACGTCTTGCCAGTAGAAGAAGAGGAGGTGAACGAGGAGGAAGTCTATAATCCTTCAGACAATGGGGAGGTTGTGGAAGAGGAAGAACCTACAGGTGAGGTGATTAATGAAGTCCCAAGCAATTCTGAATCAAATGCTGTCACCGCCCAAGAAGAGATGCCAAAGAAATCATATGCCTCAATTGTAAGTGCCTAAGTTGAACATTTTGCTATTTTTTCCTCCTATGAACTCTTGTTCTCATCATAATGTATGTTCAAGTTAGTCTAAAGTTATGCATCTAATGTTTGGATGACCACCGACCAAATGTTAAGACGCTGGTCCGTGAGGAATAAGGCATAGTGGTTCTTTGTTTGCCAGTATTCTTTTAATAATACTACTTAAAGTTCTAGTATATTCCCACTGGTTAGTAATAGGATCTATCTATTTGATTATTCTACATTGCAACTTCTATTATTGTGAGCAACATATTGGTCAATTTCATCGAAAGGCTAATTAGCAATCTATCTTTTCTAAAGTTTTAGTCCCACATATCCAAGACAATAGAACAAACTAGATGCCTTTTAGGTTAAATGATCACTTTATAAAGATGTGAAACTTAATATTATCTATGGACATAATTATATAGGTGATTCTACAACAATATCAGTGGTGTGACGTTCATTTCTCCTTCTGCTCCCATAGAGCACACGATGCAATACCAAGTATCATTAGCACTATAAGCTGAAGTTTGATTATTTAAACCATATGTTGTAGCTCTCCATTATGGGACCTGGATGCTGGAAGCTTCTAATATAGTTCTTTTTATAAAGCTTGTTCTTCTGAAACATCTGCAAGGTGAATTTTGTTATCATCTCAGAATATTAAATAATGGGTGGGAATTCCAAGACATGTATGCTTTTAGTCCACCGTTCTGACTTTTCAGAATTTATTGTGAATATATCTAGTTTTCTTTTGTTCCAGATCAATGAATTTTCAAAAAGATAATGATTTATGTTTAATTTGCGGAACACTATTACGAAAACTAGTTGTAAGAATAGCTTGTTGGATCATGGATGCAGGTGAAAGTCATGAAAGATAGTGCTTCTGTGTCAGTTCCAACACGTGCTTCTTCTATGCCAACATCAATTAAAGCAGAACCACAGGCAATCCCTGCTCCTCCAGCAGCTCCAGCATCTGATATGTCTGCATCCAGTTCTGCTGCTGCTGAAAGTAGCAATGTCCAAGAGGCTGAAAGTAATGATAGTCTTGTTTCAAGCTAATCTTTCTGTATATTAACTACAGCATAACTCTGTTTTGTGAATTTCATCCTCTATATTCTTCTTTCAGCTGATGGTTATTCCGTATATGTGAAAAGTTTGCCAATGGATGCAACACCTGCTCAACTTGAGGAGGTGTTTAAAAAGTTTGGTCCCATTAAGCCTGGTGGCATACAAGTTAGAAGCCATAAGGTTTGTATATACTTCCTCTCCTTGAAATTTAAATTTCAATTCTCCCATCAATTTTTTTTAATATTTTCGGTATTATAAGAAGATTATGTTTTAATTATCTGCAGCTACAAGGTTTCTGCTTTGGGTTTGTGGAGTTTGAGGTGACTAGTGCTGTTCAAAGTGCCATAGAGGTAAATCTATATATGGCATCATTAACTTCGATTTGATTTATTCACTGTATGCTGCTTATACTATTAGTAAGATGTTGATTCAGTTGGATCCATGTAAGATCCAAATTCAAGTCCATTAAAAACTGAATTGATCCACACTGAATATGTTAAAAGGGTGCTAGATCGATGACTGAATGCATGTACAATAACAATCAAATATTGGGTTGAATATTGAAGTAAATGTGGTGTTTGGATTGTGCTCAATATTCATTTAGGTTGTACATCACAACAGTCAAACAATACGCACCATTCAAGTCATGTTAGGTTCATGTGTAGCTTATATCACACGCCAATCAAGCATTAAGAATCATATTAGTTTAATTTTATACAAAATATTAGTATACATCAATATTTACTTATGGTGTTTTGGGTTCCGTATATGGATTTTCACCCTTAACTTAATATGATGCATTACTAGTTGTGACTTTAGAACATATGCTCATTTCATGGCTTCATGCATCATGTTCTCACCTGAAGAATCAGATTGGATTCAAGCAGGTAATCAGGTTATTGAGGTCCTGTTGCAGCTCTAGATATGAGTGGTTGAGTTAGTTGAGTAAGAGAAGCTAGTGCCATTGGCACCTGGACAACTTCTTTTCCAATCTTGTTATTTTTATTAAATTTGAAGGTGTGGTCTGTATTTGTTAAATTTGGTTTGCTTGTGTAATTGATTATTACTCATGGTTCTTAAACTTCCTTGCTGGCATTTGGTTATTCATATGATTTATAATGAATCCGCATGTAAATCTTCATGGTACATTTCATTAGAGGCTCAGAGTTGCACTTAGTTTCTGGCCCTCTGGTAATTTAGTTTTGGGCAGTTTCCAATTTTTACTCTTATCTTTCTTGCTTTGGTTTTCATTCACTACACTATCTGATTTTTGTGGTGTTTTTAGGCATTTGCTTGCAACTTTCTCATACTTGTCTTTTGAGCAGGGTCTGTCGTACCGAACTGTATCGCCCGGTACGGGCGGTATGTACCGGTCCGATAGGTTGTCGGTACGCGGACCGTCTGTTACGGGTCCGAGTGCATTGTACTCGGCACACCTGGGTGTACCGCTCGGTACACCTGGGTATACCGCTCGATATACCGTACCGTACCGGTACCGAGCCCAGGTCGAAATACCGGTATGGTATGATATTGCGAACCTTGCTTTTGAGTTTTTTGCAATCACATCACATGACTTGCTTTATCTCACCGGTGGCTCCACTTGTTGAATATTGTGGTGCTTGTTGGTGCTTTCATCCAACATTTATCATTTGGTTATATGACCTTCTAATTTTGGGAAGTGCTTAGCTATATTTGGTTATTGCAGGACGTAGTTAACATTTTTTAAGATTTGTAATTTGTTATGCAAAAATCTTTTCAAAGCCTCAATATATGGTTAAATAGCAAATAATATGGAATGAAGATAATACAGTGTGTGTGTGTGTGTGTGTGTGTATATATATATATTCTTTTTGACAACTTAAATTGAAACAGTTTTAATTTTCATCCCTATCTATATGCATTTAGTTTCGAACCATATATTTTTTGTCTGATCCGTGATTGGTGAAACAATTTTATGTTGATTTCATTTCAAATTGCAGGCCTCGCCCATAATGATAGGTGGTCGCTCAGCTTATGTTGAGGAAAAGCGTGCTCCAGGCTCACGAGGCAAGTGCCTGATAGATTTTTAATTCTAGACGTTTGCATGGATGGTTAATTTTTCATTTTCTTCTACATTTTAAATTTAGTTATATATACTTCTTTTGCCAGTAATTTCAACACAAGTTGGTTTCATCAGTTTGAATTTGTTATCACCATTGGCACTATAAGCAATTTTTCCTGCACAAATGAACTGAACTACCTTAGTATAGAAAGCCCATTATTGCAGTGTAAGCTCAAATCAAGAAACATTTGCACCAGGGTATGTTGCTTTCATATTGCATTTTATAGAATTGCAAGACAAATCATTGATGGCGCATGGGCATACCTAACTTCTCAAATTGGATAAACATCTCTGCCTGTGTTATATTCTAATTATTTCAAACTTTGATTTCTGCCAGTTGGTAACAGAGGAAGGTTTGCGCCCGGTAGAGGGGGTGGGTTCCGCAATGACGGTAGAGGACGCAGCAACTATGGTGGTGGGATGGGATACGGTAGAGGGGACTTTGGAAGCAGAGGTGGTGGTAGGGGAGGATTTTCAAGTCGCGGAGGCGATGTTGGATACCAGAGGGTTGATCATATCAGATCAAGCAGTAGTCGAGGAAGCCGTACTGGTTGATCAGCCGCCGGCCGTGCACCTGCCAGAAATTGAACAGGGGCACTTTCATTGGGCTTCTAGTTTCTAGCTGATCAGTTATCTGGTCTTTAGATTGGTTGAAATATATACATATATGAGTATCTTCTTCTCTGTTGTTTCAGCAACTGTTACAAGATGTTTGAGTTAGTAGTGGTTTTGCTTTGTTTTGTTTACCGCACACTAATTTTTTTGCTAGAGATGAGCAACCGTATGCCAACCCTGTGATAGTAGGGTTCCATTTTAATTTTGGAGTTTTCCTTGTACTTTCTGATGTGGTAGGATTTCTGTTTTCTTTCCGCTTTGCCATCTGTGTGGATCTGAACAGGTGACTGAATTCTCTTTGTAATGATCAAAGGCAATCGATTGATGATATTGCTGTTCAATGCTAATCTTGTTGCGAATCACGTGATCCAACGGATGAATTGCACATCGAAGACGATACATTCTATACCATGCAATATGTGTTTGTTGGCAAACGCACAGCAGGCGGGTAAAATGTGAAAGGATATGCCAGAAATTGATACCTCCACACTATGCTCGTCTTTGTATCGGAGAAAGATTCGCGTAGAGTCCGTCCATCGATATTGAAAGGGATATGATACATCATTAAACAGGTCGCCTAATGAATTCGGTTGGCTTTCAATTGTGTCCAATCCTACGGTATACCAAAACCTCTCCCTTCGCTCCTACATTTTTAATGAATTTATACTTTTGGTACCAACTTAAGACTCATTACCATAAATCGTTATTAATATATTTACTTGCTCCGTCTAACTCAAGTATTCTCGACGATTGATTTGCTATTGTCATGCTCGAATTTTCCTCCTATATATCATTAGATTTATTTGTCTACATGTGCAGCACAAAATATATTTTATCGATCTCTCGATTCAAAAGGTAAGTAGCGTTATGAGGATGAATTCATCAAATGATCTTCCAATTTTTTCTTTATCTTTATGCATTTAAGATGAATTTCTGGATGCTTCATGATCAATAACTTTAATATGAGAAATGGAGAGAGATGATTTATGCTGCAAAACTCAAGAAATGCCACCAACAAGATCCCATGAAATCAACAAACAACATTACATTGAACATGTGTACAACCAATCAGTCAACAACATGAGAATAACTGAGAAAAAGAAGCTGATAGGCTGTCAAGTGCACAAAAATTTAATTTGGCCTGATAGGCTGCTTGGTCTGTGTGGTGGGCAAACAGGAGGCCTGTTGCTCGACAAACTGTGCCTCCTTGCGCTTAGCAGGGAAGAAGAAGAAGAATAAGAAGCCTTCTTTGTGATGATCCTGGAGGAAGCCTTTGGAGACAATGCTTTGTGGCTATCCAACCCTCCTCCGTAGCTCTTGCAGGAACTGAGTCTTCTATTGCATGGCCTCTCAGGCTTCACGATATCTTCTAAGCACCGCACGTTATCCAGAGAAGTGAAGGACTGTGACTTCCCATTGAAATGCTTCGATAACCCTCTCCTGTTTTCCAAGAGAAACAATGACACTTTGAGACGATGATACCGCAAGTGTTCATCCTTAACCGGCCATGTGCCATAAACTATGGATGAAGAAGCAATGACTAAAGGGTTTCATGAGGCCAATCCGATCTGATGCATGTATTGATGGCTCCATGCTAACAACTTTACAGGATCGGAGGGGTGGTGGTGGAACTTACTTGATGGGAAGCACCGAGATGAGGGAAGACATCTCAAAGAGAGACCCCTCTTCGAGCTGATCATCCAACGACGACGACGACGATGACGACGGTGGACACGAGGACAAAGATGAACTCGAGGACGTTGCATCCTCCATCGATTCCCGATCCGAGTCATCCTCTTCGCTGTAGAAGGAAGACATGGATTCGAGCTCTTCCTCCTCATCCATGATCCCACGCTTATTGTCTGACAAGAGAGACGCCTCCATGCATCCACTGAAGCCTCGACTCAGCTTGAACGGAAGAGATGGGAAAGAAAGGCAAGACACAGGGCTTCTGCAGTGGGGCATGAGGAGGATATAATGGACGGTGTGGGGTTGGGATAAGCTTTCAGGTTTCGCTGTTGCTCCCACATAGATTCGGTTTTATCCTCATGTGCTCTCAGGCTGTCCCCCTCTCTCGGGTAAGGGAGAGGAACTGGATAAGAACTCCACATCCTTCCCACATAAACTCCTCCCTGTCGACACCCAAACCCTTTGGAATATTAATATCACATGAATACAATATCCTGTTGTTAATTTGATGCAGAAACTTCGCATCTTTCTGCGCCACAAACACCTGCTGGTTGCTGTGTCATTGAGGAGTAGGATCATGTCTGAGATGGGAGACCCTTTTTGTGGCCTGCAAGTAATATGGTCCCACATGACAATGTCTGGATTTGTTTATCGCCGCAAGATCTGTAAAGAGCCACCATGGATCACATTTGATGGTCTTGACTAAGAAATCTTATCTTGCTCTTTATTATATATGTATATAGGAGCAGCCAAGAATGATTATAACTAGACTTTACAGCTTCTTTTTGAGGTGACACCAAAAGAAATCATGGTTGTCACTTGTCCACGGGTCATCTGAAGGGTCAATGTTCATCCAATTTTGTTTGACAACAGAAGAATTGCATTATTAGTTTTTTTTTCCTTCTGTGTAATATCCAATTTGTTTATTTATTTATTCCCCCTAACATGTTTGGCATTTCAACCCTCGTGGAATCCCTAAATTGGGTCTTATGGGCCGAGCTTTTGGGCTTCTTTGGAGACGTTCGGCCCATAAAGTAATCACGTGTCGGCCACACATATCGCTTCTCTTCAACTCCCGTGCTTGAGGAGACGTTTCTGTTTTTGATCTCGCTACGCCTCGGCGAAACGGTAACCGCCTCTTCTTGGTTCATGATTTGGAGTTTCGCCCGCCCTTTCGCGGTCGCTCTCCCGTGGCGATCCTCCATCGCCTCCGCAGATCTGGACGCTGCAGCGGTGAGAAGGGGGCTTTCCGCCCTAGCAGATCGCCCTGTTCCCGGCCGGCCTGGCCTGGACCCCAGCGTCGGATCCGTGTGGTGTAGCTAGGGTTCCCCGGCGTTGGGAAGGCGCCTACGACATCCACATCTCCCAACTCCTCGGCGTCCACTACATGGCCGGTGGTGACCTCGTCTGCGAGGAGCTCGCCTAATCCGGCTCCATCTATCTCGAGACAGGTTACCTTTGCACTTCTTTCCCATCTCATTGACCTAAAGATTCAATGGTAAGTCCGATGATGACCCCTTTTAAGCTGAGCATCGTTCTTTTAATTCGTTAGTTCGTTCTTTCCTTCTTCCTTTCTTTCTTTCGCTCATTCATTCGTTTATGAGTCGTGCTGTTAATCTGATGAAATAGAAGACAGTTGACATGCGAAGCGATTATTACCTTGCGAAAGGCCAATTGTTTCTTTAATCTTTCCTTTGATGAAGCGTTCAGTCAAAAAGAATACGGCTAGGGTTTGAGCAAGAACTAAGAACACGAAGCCATAGAGTTATCCCCTTGTCCAATTTACTCATATGTTCTTTCCCAACGTTGGCATCGCATATCTACTTTGCCCATTAGTAAAAAGGTAATACTGGAAGTGGAAGCAAGGGAAAAGACTTTTGAAGAATTCATGTTGTTCTGTAGAGTGTCTGGTCTAAATTTAGAACAATGTAATGGTCATAATTCTAGAAAGGGCTTATTAGGTAGAATGATGTGAGCACGATAGCTTATCTCCTCTAGGTTGGTTAAATTAGAACATTCTTTTATCATTCTCTTTATCGATTGCATGGGGGCTTGATTATCATAGGATCTTCTTCTTTCTGTACATTATATTTGAGATATTGGTTAGTTGATTTAGTTTGAAAGATTGATGTCTTAATTTCGATTAGGTTTAGATATTCCACTCAATTCACTGATAACTGGACATCTAGCAGAAGTCTAGATGGAAACTGGTCTGGATTTTTCTAAGCTTATAGATTCTGTAGGTTAATAGTAGGACTTGTTTAGCATGGGAGATAAATTGGTTCAGTGGTCTAACCTCTTGAATGCTTAGTCAAGAATTGATTATTGGAAATGAGATGCATAGAATCTATTCTAGTCTGTGAAGTTCTTTTGTGCTTTTAATATTGGTTGCAAAATATATTACTTCACATGCTAGTGTCGGAAATCAGTTCTTGGTTAGAGGGAGTTTTCTTGAAAACCATCTTTTGTTGGACAACAAATTTCAAATGTTTAAGTTACACTCAGAAAAAGTAGCTTGCTCAATTGTATGTGTGAAACTTGTCTCTTTTTCTTTTTTACTTTTTTTATGCCATAAACATGCTTGCTATATTGCCCTTTGAAACAATGTCACTAATCATCATTTTTTTATTGCCACTGCAGCTTGCTGAAAATGTTAAATCATAGAAATTTGAGATTTATGTTAATGGTCTTCTGGGAACAGCGTATTACAAGCAGTGAGTAATTCGTTAACATGAAGCATTTGAATAATATTTACCACACCTGTTGATCATGTTATCTATCCTACAAAAGAATATGAAGCAAGTAAATATGCATTCGAGTTGTTTCTAATTTGCCTTAGTTTATGCCATTAATTTATATCTGCACTTATGCAATTGTGATCAATTGTATTTTTCTTCCATGGTATGTATGGGCGTCTAAAAATTGCTTTCTCATAGTTATACTGGCAGCTCTTTGGTTTCTGTTTGTATTATTCGAGCTTTCCAATCTCTGTGGACAGTGCATGAGATTCCTGTTTATGGTCATGAGCATTCTGTTCTGTTTTGTGTTAGTTTAATCTATTTCCTTGAGGTCATCAGGACTATAGAGAAGTAGGTAGGCCAGATCATATATAGACTTCTGCATTGTTTTTTTTTTTTTTTTTTCTCCCGTAGTTTTTCGTATAACCACAGAATGTTTGTGTTCTTAGTTTTTTCTTGGCTGAAAAAAGAAGCAAAGATTAAGACTACCGGTAGGACTCTTTTTGAAGTGCCACTTCAGCTTTATGGTATTTCCTTATGTAACTGCAGAAAGAATTTAAATAGATAATTCAATTCTATTGGAGATTTTTTTTTAATTAAAGAGTGTTGGAGATTGTCTTTGAAGAGTTGAGCGGTCGATCTTCTCAATCTCTTTTAATCACTGCTGTCTTTTTCTGTTCTCAGGAAGTTGATTCAATTTGGCATTCTTTGTTTTTGTATATGTATTCATTTGTTTCCTAATATAGTATTCCCAACAATAATATTTTATTCTAGAAAAACCTGATTCCTAGACCAACCATCTGACTGTTTCAACCATGGACTGTCTAGATCATGAAAACTGGACTAGCTGGTCAAATCAATCAAACCAAGTTGCATCATAGTTAGACTAATCAAATTGGAGCCAAACTAATCCTAGACATGCTAGACTTTACCAAGATCAAAGCAAGAAAATGCACACTATCATCTCTTCAATCCCACTAAAGAGAAAGACGAAGAGAAAAGAGAATTAAAAAAAAATAAAAAGATTGCTTGTGCAAGATGGTAAAGAAAGGATTGTATATCGACAATGAAATGATAATATTTAACTTTCCTTTGTACCTTGTTTATATTTTTAATCTTTAGCTAAATCCAAAAAAATAATGTTTTGTTTCACTTGGTTCGACAATGTCTCATGGCTACGAAATTGTTGCTCAGGAATGGTTGATGGGCAGCTACAGTCAGGCAGTGGAAGAATTCTGCCACCCGGGAAGTGTTATAAGCACCAAACATCGAATACCACAAATTGTTGCTCGGGAACTTGTATGAACTTTGAACTCAGCCCACGTATTGAAGAGGGAGAATTGGATCGTATAGTCAAAACGACGCCTACAATACATAGGTTGTCTTGAACTATGTTTTTTTGATGCCTTGGGTAGGGTTCTGAGTATTGATAAACTTATTCTCAATGTTTAAACTTATTTTTTGTTATTATATGCTTTGGGTGCTCTGTTTAAACTTGGTTTTATTATTATATAATTCGATAGACTCTGCTTTTGAAGGTGCAACTTTAATGACAGGATGTTGCAACTTTAATTATATATATATATAATTAAATATAACATAATTCTTAAGTTATGTTTAATTTTTTCATAAAATATATATGTATATCCTTGTCATGCCTTTGCCTCATCTGTCAACTTTCACCATAACTAACCATAAACCTAATGCAAGGAAAACAGGGTCACCTCTCGCACCGATTAAAAAAAAAAGAAGGGAAAAGAGTCCGAAGAGGAAGAAGTCACTCGTGTCCTTTTCTACCTGAGCAAGGGCCGACAGATTAAGCAACCATGCACGAGCACAGACATGACTAAAGTACAAATTCTTTAATATTATAAAGATAAAATTCTTTATGTTGCTAATGTTCTCATCATAATTGGTAAATAAGGAGAAAAATGAACTCAATGAAAAGAGTTGCATAAATGAAAAGATCTTGGTCATTCATTTTATCTGTTATCGTCTTGCCAATCATTTCCAATGATTTATCTTCACTAGAGTGATTCATGACAGGAATATCTGATTGAACTGCATTTTTTGTTATATATCTAGGAGATCCTTTTAAACAACTATCATTCTCCATAGCAATGTGATCAACAGCAAGCCCATCATTTTGTTTTTCCAGTTCCTTGGTGGCTGCAAGCTGCATTTTAAATTGTCAGCACCTAATTCCCTTTTGGATGAGCGGCATTTTTTGTTATATATCTGATTGAACTGCATTTTTTGTTATATATCTAGGAGATCCTTTTAAACAACTATCATTCTCCGTAGCAATGTGATCAACAGCAAGCTCATCATTTTGTTTTTCCAGTTCCTTGGTGGCAGCACGGCTCGATTAAAGTGGTGGCTGCAAGCTGCATTTTAAATTGTCAGAACCTAATGAGATAGATACAAGAGTGGGATCCTGAGCCGGACTGCCAGTTGATGCATTCTTAATGCCACCTTTCACAGAGGCACGGTCTTCAGAAGTATGTGTGAAACCTTTCACCAGGCAGTTGAGGCAATTTGGTTTGTTCTCTGCTGTCTCCAGCCAAGTGCTTGCAACTTCATAGTTTTTTTAAACTCTTTGAGTTTCATTTTAGATGAGACCACTGACCTAGAAACAGAAGCAGGAAAGCCAAGTGTAAGCCCACTACGTGTACAAATACCACTTACAGATGGATAGTTATGACCCTTAACAGTTGATAACTGCTCTTCAGTTCCAGTGGATGTAGTTTTGACTGTTACTTTATCCTTCAGCTAATGGCCTCATTTCTGCACAAGTGGAGAAGTGCATAAAATCTTTTTGGGCAATGCATTCAGTACAGCCCTGGTTTTGTTTCTGAATGCTATCCTTCTTTCTTTCTTGTTCTTCAATAACCTTCACAGAAGGTTGCTTTTGACAGCCCATGTCCATTTCTGATTCTCCTGTTAGTTCAATATCAACTGTAGAACACATCTGAGCTGTGGGATTCTCAACAGAAGGAATATTACACTTCTTAATCTTCTCTAATGAAGATTCTTCTACATTACTTGTAGAACAATGTTCAGATATTTTGGAGTGATCAAAGCCTTTTAATTCACTTTCTACATGTCTTATTCCAACACTTCCTACCTACCAAGTTCTAGCCTTCATTTTTCCTATGACATCAGAAAATTTCAATGCATCTTTGGTGTCCAAATTTGTGGGAATAGGCAAACCATCTGTCATTTATTATTGATTTATCGAACCGTATAGCCTTCCTGCTACATCATCTCCCAGTTTCTCACCATAATTAAGACCTGAAACATCTTAAAACTATGGACTATTACAGCCTTCGGCATCTAACTTCCCATCAACAGAATCTTGGAAATGATTAGTACTATCGTTGTTAACTAAATATTCATCAGCATACTGATCCCAGTTATATGGAAATCCAATCAAGAAATGATTGCAGACCTGTAAATACGATGAGCTAGAAGGCATATAGTTGACAAATTTGTTAATGCTAAACTATGCAATGACAACAGTTTACAAATTCTATGCAGTTGTAGATTAATTATGTCTTATGAATCAGTTCAAAGTCCTTCAAGATGAAGGCTTTCTTTCATAACTTATAATTACATAAATACAACACTTCCCAAAGAACATAGGAAATTCACTAATCAAACAATGGACTGTCAGGACTAAATATGAGTGTCTGGCAGGATTTTCTTGAGCTCACTGAATTATTAGTATAAAAGAAAAAAAGATCTCACGCCTCAACAGGAAAACCATTATCTTGTGTATGTTCTTTGTTTATCATGCCCTGAACTAAAACAGTAATACTGGCTGCGGTCTCAAGAGTATAAGCATCATTTCGTTTAATAACAGGTGCAAAACTGAAAAATCTAGTTACATGTTGCCTGCAGTAAAGTTTCATATAGTAATAAAACCATGACAATTTTAATAATAAAAAATTTAACAGAGCAGTATATCCTTGAAAAAACATCAAGTTGCAATAAAATTTTCATTTCCATTTTCATGCCACGGGACCAACCAATCATCTCAGTGCAAAGTTAATGGTACACACATTAAACTGACAAGCAACAAATAGGGAAGTCCATTCTTCAAAAGGTAATAAAGAAAGCAACATGCAGCAGTAGATGGTGAAACCAAATGCATGAACTTAATCACACAGCTATGCAAGTATATTTACTTTCTCATACCAGGTGATAAAAATGACAAGATTAGAAAATAAAACCATGATTAGAAAACTTAACTAATAGTCTACTACTTCAAAGGAAAAAAAAAAAAAAAAAAACTAAGAACATGGAACAACGATGCAAAAGGTATAACAAAAAGGAACTTAACAGATCCAGAACAGATATTTTCAACCAACCATGAGGGAACGGAAATGAAGACTTCAACTATCCATATTATTGGGCCTTTAACTATGTAATAAATTTGAGGCCTAGCACTTTGATCATGTCATCAAGAAAGAAAAATATTCCACTCATTTCTACTAAGACAAGGTAAACAGATTATTGATATATAATCAGTCACAGAAATGGACATGTCAGCTACAAGTAGTAAATCAACCACCTTAAGCTCATTGAGCCCATATGTACCCATTATTTCTCATTCATCCTTTGAGATTCTTTAGAAATCCAGAACAAAGTGTAACAACCTAGAATAAAGTGTTAGTTCCAAGAAATTGCTTGAGAACCTTTAGAGATCTTGTGCAAATGCTACTTGAGTTTTGTCATGATAGATGCTCCAAGTTTCCACAAGAAACAAACTCCAATTCCTTGATAGATTGTCTTAATGTAGTATTTGTTATATATTTGGCAAATACTTTACACAAAATTGCATGAGATTGCTGCTAGTGCATGGCTTTACCATTCTAGGTAGAGAGGTTTTTATGGTCAAAATTAATAAAAATTGTTCATAATTAATGTAATTTTTTTTTTTTGCAATTGAAATACATTTATAATATATTGAAGCAAAGATATGGACGCAGTATATTTATAATAAGCACATGATGTCTACTGAGAAAACAAACATGACGAATCAGAGCAAGGATCATAAGATGATGTCTACTGAGAAAAGTATTTCACATCCTATGAATTACCACATGAGATACCATACAAGATACGGTGCTTCCAATAAGCATTTCTTGCCTTCTAGGTGATATACTAAGCGATCAATAACGATCAAAGAATACACTTAGTTTGAAGAGAAAAAACATGATATGCCAAAAAAAGGAACTAAATGATTCGTCACAAGAAGAATCTTGCTTGAGGAGATATGATCACCTTAAGTAGGTTCTTGCTGTTCGCGAGTATCTAAGAGAGAGCAAAATAAGGGCGTTCTTTACCAATAAGCCACAGCAGGACACGAATATACTAAACTAGCTCAAAACAGGAACCACGGAAAGACTCACCTCGTCGTAAACCACCCTCCGACGGCCAACCTTTTCGCCTCGACCCCACTTTCCACTTCAATCAACCATCAATCGAACAGAAAAACCTGCATTCTTCGTGTTCGGGGCACCAAGAAGCCATGAGACGTTAATCCAGGCTCGAAACCCTAAAGTTTTTGCATCTTAAAAGGATCAAGATTGAGGGGAAGAAAAAGAAACGCACCGATTTCTTGTCCGCGGAGGAGGAAGGGGTAAAGGGCGTCGCCGGCGCGGCGCTGGACGAGGGAGCAACGAAGGGCTTCGCCAAGAAGGCCAGGCAGCGAACATTCTCCTCCGCGGCCATATTGGCAAAGATGGGGCTTCTTGAATCTGTTTGGCGGGATAAATGATGATCATATTAATAGAAATAATAATAATTACAGAACAGAATTCTGGGCTTACTCACTTTGTACCCAAGAAATAGTGAAAGGGACCCACAGGTGGCTTTTTACAATTATCGAGAATAATAATGGGCATTTTACCAAGAAAAGTTCACATAATAGGCTTTTTGGGTAGTTTATTCACCAAATTGAATTAAGAAATTTCTAAAAATCCAAAATAAAAAATTAATAGAATAATTATTCATACCATATTTTCATTTTATCGTGAATGTTTAAAACGTTTTTAATAAGCTTTATAGTAATATTAATAAAATTAAAAAAACTAATGAAGCAAAAACTCACAGGTGGCTTTTTACAATTATCGTAAATGAAATGTATTGCTTTGGTGCTCCTCAGCAAAAACTCATTATGTTAGATTCTCTGGGTAAATTATCCAAAAAAAATATAATAAATTCTACGTATAATTAGTCCAATTATTTAAAATATAATTTTAAGAAGTATTGCTACATATAAAATAAATAAATAATGATTCGATTAATGCGTCGATGACTGCGAAGCTGATGACTAATTAGTCATCAGCATGAAGAGGACGAAGGGAGTCCCACCACGTGTCCACTTACGTGTAACACAATGTTAAGAGCAATCTGGATGAATCGGCTTGACAAGTTTCAGGGGTGCAGCGGCCTCTCGCAGGCGTTTGATGGATCGCGCAGTGAACGTGGGGGTAAATGGACGGCTCTGATGAACAGTACTAACATTTAATCATCTATAAATGCCACTTCCCGGCTAGGGTTCGGAATTCTGGGACGGCGGGGTCGACGCGCAGAACGCAGCGGTAAGGCTCGATCGTTCTATTCCTGTCATGTATGGGGTTTGGGCCCTCAGAATGATGCGCGTTTTCGTCGTATTAATACCATATTTCATCTGATTGATCTTTCTGCGTCTAGCTCATCGAATTATCTGGTCGTCTTCGAGCCGGTTAGAGGTAATTCCGTCTGATCGTTGACTCTAAATGTAGTATTAATTTTTCTGCTTCTTTTGGTGCTTCGGGTGGGAGAAAAATCGAATTTTTGGGGAGAAATTGACTCTAGATGTAGTAGCAATTTCGTCGAAGAGTGCTAAAGCGTCAGTTTTTTCAAATTTTGCGAACAAGAAAATGGCGGTTCCGTTGCTCACGAAGAGGATCGTCAAGAAGCGTGTCAAGCAGTTCAAGAGGCCCCAGAGCGACCGCAAGATCTGCGTGAAGGTAAGATCGATTTATATGTTTATTACCCTTCCTTAAATATATGTACATGTCTAGTATGCTGATGACTGTTTGGTTGCTAAAATGAGTTGACAGCTGAAGTTTCATTGCTGGATTAGGTTGATGCTTTTGCCCTACAATTTTTATTCTAGTTTATAATCTTCTTTGTGTCTTCCCTTATGTTGTGTACGAGAGATGTTATGTGATATTAGGCATGGGGAAGAACTTGTAAACGTATCTACAATGGTAGTTGAATCATGGTATGTTAAAGAACATGTAAAATTTCAATATTATTTTGTGGGATATGTTAGTTGTCTTCATTCTTGTATGATGGTAAGTTAAATCAGCGTGTCTTTTTCACAGAATAGGCATAACCACATCTACATGACAATGCTAGTGGAATCATGGTATGTTAAAGAACATGTAAAATTTCAATATTATTTCGTGGGAAATGATAGTTGTCTTCATTCTTCTACATGGATAAGTTTAATCAGCCTGTCTTTTTCATATAAAATGCAGAAATGTTCCACAAATGTAAAATGTGACTACTCTTTTTTTAGGTCGAGGGTAATTGCTCTTGATGTGGATATGAAGTCTTCACTATCTAGGATTTTGAACGTTGAATTTTTTTTTCCCTGCTGATCAAGGAATTTAATTGCTTGTGGTGAAAATCATATTTTTCTATCAAATGGATTCATTTTCTATCTATTGGATTTTTCATTTGTTGCTTTCTTATGCTTTGTTCGGTCAGGCACTAGAAACTCATGTCTGTTTGTTTTATTTTTGATCTCTTATTTAGGTTAATTGGTTTTACTAACTAAAGGTAGCATGAGAGTATCTGTCGATAGATACCTTCAAAATACGAATCTTTAGCATCTCAACCTGATTTGAACATTGTGGTCATCATGTTCTTTTAATGGATAATACAGCAATAAGATTCCCACGTTCTGGCTGTGTTATTAAGAAGAGGCACTATTTGTGTTTATATTTTATAAAAACATGTATATATTTTAACCACTAACAGCTGGTTTCTAATAGACCAGGGACAGTAGTTAACCTTGGAGATGCATTTTTTAATACAAGGTTTTGAGGGGTATATAGTAAACTTTTCCAGCCTATATTTGTTGTTCTCTACTTTCTTAGGGATATGTATGAAAATTCTCCATTAATATCGGAGTTACCTTTTACACTCGGTTGCTCATCATATACTGTTATCCTGCAATTTGAAAAAGCAGTATCTATTCTGGTTTCTCTTTCCAAAGACCTTCCTGTGTGACTTGACCAGATTCTTATACTTGATGAAATCCTTTAGAATCACCAGAGTATATTTCTTTTTCTCTTTAAAATGCTTGGTATTCATAGCATGGTGATATTGAATCATGGAGAAAATGAATTCATTTAAAAGTTGTCCTAATATGGAAGGATAAACAAGTGCATGAGGTTCAGGGTTTGTGGAGGTTCTGTTAATATAGTCTTATTCTGCACATATAAGAGCTGTTTTTCAAACCCAAATCTCAAAGGAGCTACTGATTCCTAATGATAGTTCTCGGGTAATTTGAAGGTTCAGCAAAGTCACAAGTCAATCACTTGTTTGTAAATGCTTTGCCATCAATAAGGTAGATGACCACATTACTTTGGCCGGCATAGGATTCGAGTGTACTAACCATAGCTGTAATACTCAGACCACACTTGCAGGCTTGTAGAAACATGTAACATTCCCTAAGTTGTGACTGGCTTTCAAAATTTCAGTCTGAATGCTCTCGCTTAAGGCAAACCATGACAACCAGTTATCAGCCTGCCATGGGACTTACCAGTTTTCCTCTCTGTTTCTTTTCACTGATTTTTTTAACAGTGATCATGTTTTGAGAGCCTGTGCTTTGTTGATATTACTTATGCTACGACCGTTTTTCCTCTTCCTTGTTCTTCTATAGATAGGCAGCTGAGTCTAAATTTGAGTTTTTAATTTTGCCTTTGAGCTTTTGTTATTTTCACTGATTAGATTTCTCGTAATTGAATGATCTGGTGACAGACAAATTGGCGGAGACCAAAGGGTATCGACTCCCGTGTGCGCAGAAAGTTCAAAGGATGTACCTTGATGCCAAATATAGGGTACGGTTCAGACAAGAAGACACGCCACTACCTGCCAAATGGGTTCAAGAAATTTGTGGTCCATAATGTTGCCGATTTGGAGTTGCTTATGATGCACAACAGGTGCATTTCTAAACAACCCCTTCTTATTCCTTGGTTTACATATTGATATCGCACCCGAAATGCACACGATGCAATGTGTTATTCTATTTTTTAACTTTGTCAGGACCTACTGTGCCGAAATTGCACACAACATTTCCACAAAGAAGCGCAAGTTGATCGTCGAGCGGGCTGCACAGCTTGACATTGTTGTTACCAACAAGTTAGCAAGATTGCGCAGCCAGGAGGACGAGTGAGCCAGCCAGTGGTTAAATGTTGTTCTGTGAGGGTTCATATCACTATCCAGATGGAAGTTTAGTTCACTTTAATTTATGCATTTGGGTTTATCGGATTATTTAATCAACATTTATTAAGATACCATGAGTTGATATGAAACTAGTTTTGGTGCCAAGATTTTGGCTTTGGCTACTTGCATCCTTTGATCATCGTTGGCATGGGTAACACAAACCAATATTATAGCAGTCTTTCATTCACATATATTTATGTGATTGAGTTCGTCAATCTAAGCTTCGATTTCGTCTTTCCGCAATTTCTGGTCAACTGGGTTGATCTTTGTCTTGTATTGTTATCAAATGACTAATGACGCGATTTCAAACAACATATAAATTTTCAAAAATCAACAGTGATCTGTTAGGAGTTAAAAGCCTCTGATAAATTGCGCACATGTAGAGAGAACAAAGAAGGATTCTTCTTCTCCTGGAAGACAAAAAAAATCACGAATCATGACAGTTGCTACATGAGTTTGACCATCTCTCTGTCTTCTTGCTTTTGGATTATTGACTCTTCCAACTCCATCCAGTCAAAGCACGAGGAACAATATAATCTAAAGTGACCTTTTCCTTTCTTAAAGTGGGTTTCAATAGATTTGTTATTCGAATAGGTAAGGATGGAACAACTTTGTTATTTAATGCGTACATATAAAACAAGAGAGAATAAATCATTCACCGAAAGATGTATACATACATATATCAATCTCAAAAACAAAAGCATATCAATATTCTCCTAAGAGCTCCATCTGGTTGGGAAGAGGACGAGAATTACCGAGCCGACTACTCTTATCGAATCCAATTATTCTCAATGTGAAATGCACAGGATTCCATCTCCGGTAGGGTGCTGAACTTTCTTGGCTTACAAGTAATCAATTTAAATGCTGTTGATAAAAGTACATATATATCCCTCCGAGGTCAATTGCCTTCAATAGTTATTCATTTAGATCTGAACTCTAATCAGCATTAATATCCTTAAAAGCACTCATTTATGATAGACAAGAATTTATAAGGGTAACTGAGTTATTTTCTTGTGGTCTCTCTCTTTTTTGTTTTTGAATGTATTAAGAGGAACTAGCAAATGAAAGAAGCAACACAAATCATATAAGCATGCCCAGAAGCTGCCTCTGGTTTCCTGGTCCATTCCACAGCCAAGAATACCTACGGAGGAGAGCCACACATGTCGACTACTACCGAAGGGGCTGTCTCGGGCACGGAAGGGCAGGAGGAGGAGGAGGGTGTGACCCTCGAGAGTCTGAGGAGGAAGATGGCAGAGTTTGCGAGGGAGAGAGACTGGGAACAGTTCCATAGCCCCAGGAACCTCCTGTTAGCTCTGGTACTCTCCTCTTACCTTTCATGTCATTTCTCCCTCGTCTTTGGTGCACGAAAAGACCACCTGTTATGGTTTCCTTCTTCCTGTGCTTTCGATGGGAGGAACAAGGAAAGAGATGGGTGTGGTTGTTTCCCGTAAAAGGTGGTCTGTGTTCCTTCTCAAAAGATCTCAGACATCGGTAGTCGTTCTCTGTTCTTGTCTAACCAAAAAGAGGTAGTGGCGGATCCGGTTAATTTCGCTCCTGTTTTTGTGTGCTTACATAAGATCTGTCTGCTGTTCTTTTCCTTTCTCTTCAGGTGGGGGAGGTCGGGGAGCTGTCAGAGATCTTTCAATGGAAAGGTGAGGTGCCGAGGGGTCTGCCTGACTGGGAAGAGGAGGAGAAGCAACACCTGGGGGAGGAGCTCTCTGATGTGCTGCTCTACCTTGTGAGGCTCTCGGACATCTGTGGGGTGGACTTGGGGAAGGCCGCACTCAGGAAGCTGGAGCTCAATGCCCACAAGTACCCTGTCCAGCTATGCAAGGGCTCTTCGAGGAAGCACACTCGTTACTCCTCCAATGCACACAGCCGCAGCAACGAGGACCCCAGCAGTGGAACTTCCGAGGGGCTCCCAAACACTGGCCTGCATAGATAGGGTTATTTTGGGTGGTCAGAGGCGAATGTAAGCATTGTTCTGATGCTGTCCTCCTATCTCTTGTTGCATGGACACCATCTTGGTTGGTGCAGTCATTGCTGCAGAAGAGTCTAGCAGACAATATAATACTTAATGCATCGTCGTTCCTTATCTCTTCATGCTGGAGGCTGTGAGGTGAGGCTTTTTATGATGTCCAGGCTTCTCCTGGTGAAGTTTGTCGTGGATGTACACTGCACCAATGCCCTCATAATTGGGGTCCAACAAAGCTGGGCCAGTCAGATAAATAGGGGGGATGGCATGAATCAGTGGTTCCTTCCTGCCATTTGGTACTCGGTCAGGAGGGATCCCTTTTGTTGGCAATCCAGCCAATTTCTTTTCAGCTTTGTTATATTGATTTGATTGTTTGGTCTTTTGTCTGCTTGTTGTTGCCCATCTGAGGGCTTTCACATCTTTGTTTGTCTTTAGGAGGAGTGACGAAGAATGATCTTTGCATCTCGTGTTTAAGGTGTGAAATAAGACATAATGGTATGTGAAAGATGAAGAATTCAAAGCAATATGGTTCAGCTTAGACACATGCTTTTTTTCCCTGTTATAATATTATTATGTGCTTTTCATCTACTAAATCAATAGGAACTATACTGTTGATAATACTGTCAATTCTTTTTTCATTCAGCAATATTCAAAGTTGTTAGCATTCTTTTAAAATATCTGTAGAGGAATCGTTGTATTGTAGGTGAAGAACTGTTTTTGTTTTATATCTAAAAACAATGTAGATCAATCAATCACATGCTAAAAAATAATTTGAGGTCTCACAAGAAATACTATTTGAGATGAGATATTCGATTCTCACTTGAAACTAATGGATTGGATCTTAATAATGCATATTCTATCATCTAATCTTGAAATTATCATGATTGAATTAACTCAAACTCAAATTTTTTTATTAGGTTTTAGAGTATTTCAAACTTTATCACATAAATATTAGATATTGTGGATATAATTCATATCTAATTTATTGTTTGTTAGATTCATCTAATCTAATTAAATATAGATATCTCCTTGGATTATTAAACTGGATTGAATTGACTCAAATTTAAATTTCTTGCTAGATTTAAGAGTATGTCAAATAATATTTCTTGTGAGATGACTCATTCGACTCACTTGAAACTAATTGATTGAATCTTAATAATACATATGCTATCATCTAATCTTTGGGAGAGAAATTATGAATCGACTCAGACTCATATTTCTTGTTAGATATTAGAGTATCTCAAACCTTATCATTTAAATATTAAATATAATGGATATAATTCGTATTTAGTTAATAACTCGTTAGATTCATCTAATCTAATCAAATATAGATATTTCATTACATTATCAAACTAGTCTAACTTGGATTGAATTAATCCAAACTTGAATTTTTTATTAGATTTAAGAGTATCTCGAATAGTATTTCTTGAGAGATGACATATTCGGTTATCACTTGAAACTAATAGATTGGATCTTAATAATGTGTATGCCATCATCTAACCTTTCGAAGAAAAATTATCATGATTGAATTGACTTAAGCTTGAGTTTCTTATTAGATTTTAGAATATCTCTAACATTATCATCTAAATATTAGATATAGTGGGTATAATTCGCATCTTGATAACTTATTAAATTTATCTAATCAAATCAAACGTAGCAATCTTGTTAGATTATCAAACTAGTCTAACTTGGATTGAATTGACTTAAACTTAGATTTTTTGTTAAATTTAAGAGTATCTCAAATAGTATTTCTTATCATATTACATAGTCAATTGTCACTTGAAACTAATGGATTAAATCTTAATATATGCTATCATCTAATCTTTGAAAGAGAAATGATCAAGATTGAATTGACTCAAATTCAGATTTCTTATTAGAATTTAGAGTATCTTGAACCTCTTCACATAAATATTTGATATAGTAGATATAATTTGCATCTAGTTAATAACTCATTAGATTCATATGATCAAATCAATCGTAGACATATCGTTCGATTATCAAACTAGCCTAACTTGAATTGAGTTGATTTAAACTCGAATTTCTTGTTAAATTTAAGAGTATCTCAAATAGTATTTCTTGTGAGATGATATATTTGGTTTTCACTTGAAACTAATGGATTTGATCTTAATAATGCATATGCTATCATCTAATTTTTAGGAGATAAATTACTACGATTGAATTGACTCAAACTCGAATTTCCTATTAGATTTTAAGGTATCTCAGACCTTATCACCTAAATATTAGATATATTGGATATAATTCAATTCTAGTTGATAACTCATTGGATTCATCTAATCTAATCAAATGTAAACATCTTGTTAGATTATTAAATCAATTTAACTTGGATTGAATTAACTTAGATTTGAATTTCTTATTTGATTTAAAAGTACATCGAATAATATTTCTTGTGAGATGACACATACGGTTATCACTTGAAACTAATGAATTGGATCTTAGTAACGTATATACTATCATCTAATCTTTGGAAGATAAATTATTAAAATTGAATTGACTCAAACTCAGATTTCTTATTAGATTTTAGAGTATCTCGAATCTTATTACCTAAATATTTGATATTGTGAGTATAATTCGCATCTAGTTTATAACTTGTTAGGTTTATCTGATCTAATCAAACATAATTATTTTACTAGATTATCAAACTTATCTAACTTAGATTGGATTGACTCAAACTCGGATTTCTTATTAGATTTAAGAGTATATTAAATAGTATTTATTTTAATAATGTATAGATCGGATCTTAATAATGTATATTCTATCATCTAATCTTTGGGAAAAGAATTACCATGATTGAATTGACTCAAACTCAACTTTTTTATTAGGTTTTAGAGTATCTCAAACTAAATCACTTAATAACTCGTTAGACTCATCTAATCTAATTAAACTTAGATATCTCGTTAGATTATCAAACCAGTTTAACTTGGTTTGATTTGACTCAGACTCAAATTTCTTGCTGGATTTGAGAATATCTTAATTAGTATTTCTTGTGAGATGACACATTTAGTTGTCACTTGAAATTAGTGGATTGGATCTTAATAATAAATATGCTATTATCTAATCTTTGGGAGAAAAATTATTAGGATTAAATTGGCTCAAACTCGAATTTCTTGTTAGATTTTAGAGTATCTCAAATCTTAACACCTAAATATTAGATATAGTGGATATAATTCACATCTAATTGATAACTCGTAGATATCTTATTAGATAATCAAATCAATTAGTTTGGATTGAATTAACTCAAACTTGGATGTCTTATTCTATTTAAAAGTATCTCAAATAGTTTTTTTGTTTGAGTTGACACATTAATAGATTGGATTTTAATAATGCATATGCTATTATCTAATCTTTGAAAGAGAAATTATTAGGATTGAATTGACTCAAACTCGAATTTCTTATTAGATTTTGGAGTATCTTGAATCTTATCACCTAAATATTTGACACAGTAGAATCTAATTAATAACTCATTAGATTCATCTAATGTAATAGAACTAGACTAACTTGGATTGAATTGCCTCAAACATGGATTTCTTATTGGATTTAAAAGTATCTTGAATAGTATTTCTTATGAGATAGACACATTCAGTTATCGCTTGAAACTAATGGATTGGATCTTAATACTACATATGCTATTATCTAATCTTTGAGAGAAAAATAATCAAGATTGAGTTACTCAAACTCGGATTTCTTATTAGATTTTATAGTATCTCAAACCTTATCACGTAAATATTAGGTATAGTAGATATAATTTGTATCTAGTTGATAACTTGTTAAATTCATATGATCTAATCAAATGTAGACATCTCGTTAGATTATCAAATCAGTCTTACTTGGATTAAATTAACTCAAACTTAGATTTCTTATTAGATTATGGGTATCTGGAACCTTATCACCTAAATATTAAATATCTTAGTTGTCAACTCCTTAAATTCATCTAATATAATCAAATGTATACACATTTTTAGATTATCAAACTTGACTCAAACTATGGTTTCCTATTATATTTAAGATCATCTTAAATATTATCATCTAAATATTATCTATTAGATTCATGATCTAATTAAATTCATATCAGTGATGCTTATATTATCATTCTTCCTTGGCTTTGATAGTGGAGTAGATATCCTCTTGGTTGGGATAGTAATGCCTATATCCGAATTCAAATGGTTATATCCTCCTTCCTTGCTTAGGAATCATCGTCAGTAGTGATAAGATTACTTCAAATAGTTAGAATTAGATAAAATAAAAGATAAAACTTTAGATTAAATAAATAGTTTAGGATGAAAAAATTTATTGGAATATGGTAGATTTTTTTCATTGTTTTAAAAAACTTGCACTCTATGTTTTAGTTAATATAAATAGGTACTCTTGAAGCACTCATGGTAGATTTTTTTCATTGTTTTAAAAAATTAAAAGTACTCATAGTCTCTTCTGTTATTTTCTTTCCTTAAAAAAAAAAGAATTATAGAAAAGCTAATAGTGTGGTGTTAAAGCCTAGTTTGAAGAAGATCAATATGAGTACATGATTAAAAAAGAAGGAATGACTTGTTTATCCAAAAAAGAAAAAAAAAAAGATGACATGCATTAGAGTAATTATTAATTTATTTTTTTTTTTATTTTCAAAGGGTATAATTATTAATTTTGGACCGTTAAGAGGAAACTATATTTATTTCACAAGGATTACAAAATTTTATAGAAGATAACTTTGTTGAGTATGATCTACGGGAGCCTAATATTATCGAAGATCAAAAAGATTATATGAATGAAAATATACAGAAAGATGCAAGAGCTTTTTACATACTACAACAACCGATAGATGAGTCTCTATTTCCTTGAATCATGATGGCATTAATATCAATAAATGCCTAAAAAATATTTAAAAGTGTATTTAGAGGTACAAATAAGGTAAAAATTTCAAAGCTTCAAATTTTTTGACATGAATTTGAAACTCTTATGATGAAAGATTTTAAATATATCACTGATGTTTTCTCAAAAGTCTTTTTATTATGAATCATATGAGATCTTATGGTGAAAATCTAAAAGATCAAACTGTAGTTGAAAAGGTTTTACAAAGTTTATTTTTAAAATTTGATATGATTTCAACTGCTATAGAAGATGCTAAAGATACAAGTATATTATCTATTGATGAATTAATATACTTCCTCTTAGTTAATAAACAAAAAGTGAATAGATTTTCAAATGAAACTTTAGAACATGTTGTTCAAATGAAGATAAATTAGAAGAATGACCAAAAGAAAAATTTAGAAATTTGATCTCAAGGAAAAAATCAAAATGGCAAAAGATATATTTGATCAAATGATAATCAAAAGAACTCTAATAAAGGTAACAAAGAAACCATAAATATTTTTATTATAAAAAATAGATATATTGAAAAAGATTGTTGGTACAAAAATAAAAATTCAAATATTTCTATCTGCTTTTACTATAAAAAATTTGGCCATCTTAAAAAAGACTATTGGAATAAAAATCAAACAAATTATCATGAGAAAAATAATAGTGAAGAGAAAGATAAAGAAAATATTCTTTTTATAGCATGTGATGAATAATATTTTATATCTATTTGGTTTTTAGATAGTGGATACAGTAATCAAATGACATGAGATAAAAGTTTGCTTCAAAGACTTGATAATTTAATTAGATGTACAATACATGTGTAAAATGACAATCAGGTGCAAGTGGAAGGGAAAAAAATACTTACTATGAATACTAAATCTGATAAAATATTTATTGATGATGTGATGTTTATTCATGGTTTAAAACAAAATCTCATTAGTATAAGAAAACTGATGAGAAAAGGATATTATTCTCTATATGCATAATATACCCAATCTAATCAGATAAGAAAATGATTGCATGTGATTACATTAATATACCTTGATTAACTATTTTTGTTAATTTAGTATTATGCAACACTTAAGTTTATTATCCACACTCCATGCAATCATTAAATATTTATTTGAATACCAACTTTTATGCTATCACTAAAAATACCTTCAAATTCTTGGGAATAATTTATGTTTTTATCTTCTTTTTATAGTATATGGGACATAGTTTAGCAACTAAAAATAGAATACATAAGAATATATCTCGGCTCAAATTCAAGCTCAATTTGATGATAGCACATAATAGAGAAATTAATGATATAAGCGTTACAATGGCTCACCTAGCCAAGGATTACTACCTTGGCGATGACATAGACAAAATAACTCACACTCCTACTCTACGACCATCAACAAGAGCACGATCCTTCGGCCCCTACCCACCTTAATCTTTGGGAAAATCACACGAGACAACCACAAGGGATTAATACATCATGCGATTGGCTCGTGCGGTCCTCCCGGAGATCGAGGTGAATAAACGTCAAAGGATCGTGCTCTTGTTAATGGTCATAGGATAGAGGCACGGGTTCTTCCACCCACATCATCGCCCAGGTGGTAGTCTCTGACTAAGTGAGTGAGTATTGTAATACTTACATTATTACTTTCCCTACAAAGTACCATCTTTAATTGAACTTAAATTTGAGCCTACAATGAGATATATTTTTATGTATTCTATTTTTAGTTACTAAATTATGTCCCATATATTATTAGAAGAAGTTAAAATATAAATTATTCCTAAGAATTTGAAGGTATTTTTAGTGATAACATAAATTTGAGATTCAAAAAAATATTTAATGATCGGAAAGAGTTAGGATAATAAACTTAAGTGTTGCATAACAGTAAATAAACTAAAACAATTAATGAAGGTTGATTAATGGAATCACATGCATAACAATATAAGAAAATGATCACGTTGTGATTTCTTTAGCATGAATGGTAATCATATATTAGAAAATATTTTTTATATAACTTCTTGTAACAAAATTTTTCTTAATATATGATTATTATTCATGCTAAAAAATAAAAATATATTTTTTATGAAGTCTTTTATGTCGCACAATTTCTTGTCATTTCATTTCATGTGCATAAACTAATCTTAAGTTATTTAAATGTTATGGGAGTTCTAAGTAGATGGTATAAGGATTAGGATTAATATTAGAAATTAAAATAGAAAAATCTTTAATAAATTAATATTTATTATTATAAATGATGAAGAGGTATAGAGTAGGATACTTGGTGATTGTAAGAAAATTTTGGGAGAGTTCTTATATAAATCTAAATCTTTCATCGACCTTCAGATTGACTTTTTATTTATTATTTTTTTAATGTTTTTCACCCTAGTAATAATATAATTATTAGATGAGTTAAGATTTGATCAAATCCTCTTAGGGAGATATCTTATAGTTACTAGTCTGAATTTATAATTAAACAAAACAAATCCTACATACATCCCATCAAATAAATGAAGCACATAAATATTATAGCGATCATAGCTGGAGAGATTATATTTCGTACTCATCAAAATGAAAGTAGATATATCATTAACTCGATCATATATTAAGTAACCACTAGAAAAATACTACTAGCATTCAACACTATAAATTCGTTTAAGCCTTTGTTAGACAGGTCACGCTCAGTTACATTCGCCAAGCAAGTCGAGTTTGCATCTGGCGGGGAGTTGCTTGGTGAGCTTAGGTTTGACACATACTTGAGACAACACTAGTGAGTCCTTGTACTTGTACAGACATGACAAATCAACTCTGGAATGCATCACGCAGCACTTGTCCGATGGTGGAGTTGGCGACACTCTAGTCACGGATGGCAAGCACATGACCATGCCTTTCTTGGTCATCTTCCATAGGTTGTCCTTCTCCATGGCGAACTCAACGGCGGAGAGCGGGCTGAGTACGACAACGACAATGAGAGTGGCGGTAGAGAGATACTTCGCATTGATGTGCTTAATGGTGACGATAAACATATACTCGTGTTTAAATAGGGGGAAAGAGGGGATAAGGATCGAAGTTGGGGTGCGAGAGTTTGGGCCCATGGGTGAGGATTGGTAGCATTAGGAGTTCACGGGCAGATCACAGATCTAATCGGATAAAAAAGTTTAGTATCATGGCTGCAGTGATAGCAGGATTTTCTAGTGGCTCGATGTTAGAAGACATATGCCAATTCACGAAAGCAGCATGTGATCTGAGATGCTGATGAACATGAGCAAATCCACATTACGAAGTCATAACTCTGGGAGATTCTCAAAGGTGTCAGCTTCACTACAACAAGAGAGTATTAGTGCGAACTGGATGGGTTGACACATGAACATCACCCTCGAGGAAGAACACACTTATATCACAATGAAACATATTGATCCATTACTCCTCTTGAAAGCTACTAAAATATTTCAAAACATCAGAGTTAGCTCTCAGCACAGTTTGAATAATACTTATCCAATAGATAACAATTTGAAATTTAAAAATGCTAAATTAAGATCTAAATCAAAGGAGCAACCAAGCCATATGTCAAAATTACATGCATATAGGTAACGCTTATATTAAGCCTTTAGTAGATAGGTCACACTTATATCATGCTCATGCTCATATTAAGTCTTTGGTAGATAGGTCATGCTCAGTTGTATTCACCATTTGTTGTTATTTTGTTTGTTGTTACTATTGATGTCGTTGACTAAGGAGTCGACACAGCTTGGTTCGATTCTAAAGACCCAAGCTCATCCAAGGGGCCCATGAGGGGAGAAGGGTCATATGAGGAGATTTGGGCAGGAAGCGGATCCGATTTGTATGATCCTTGCTTATTTGTCAAAAACGGGTTCTGGAGCCATCCCGAGATGCACCTAAGTCTTATTGAGGTCCTTGCATGTGATCAACGTTAGAAGGATGTTCCCGACCTGACCCCTTCAATGATAAAGTTAGTTGTAGGTAAAAAATAGTATATATGCTTGCCCCCTTAGACTTTGAGGGCTAGCTTTTATATATGAGCGACCGATGGAGTGTGATTGGCTGCTCGTTCAATAGCCCCTTGCATTGTCCAGGGGCTCATTTATGTTGACAACTAGTGAGCACATTTCTCTAAGGGTAGCATCAAAGAAGGATGACTTTGAGGGCACCATTTGTTATGGTTGAGTTATCAATGAACACAATTATAAATTTATCAAAATAAGAGTGGAACACCCTATTCATGAGATCTATGAAAGCAACCAATGCATTTGTGAGTCCGAAAAGCATTATTAAGAATTCGTAATGACCATATCTTATTCTGAAAGTAGTTTTCTATATGTTTCCTTCCTTTATCTTCAATTGATAGTAATCATATCTCAAATTAATCTTTGAGTTAATCAATATATAGTCATATGGATCAATCTTTTTTTTTCATAAATAAGATAGGAGCACCCCAAGATGATACACTAGCTCGAATAAAACCTCCTAGATCTATTACTTTGGCTCCTCCAACTTAATTGGTGCCATACTATATGGGGTTTTAAAATAGGTATAGTGTTAGGTTAGATATCAATTGTAAATTTAATTTGTCTATCTCGTGGCAGTCTAAGCAGATCTTTAAGAAAAGCATCTAAAAAATCTTGTTAAATGGGGATATTCTTTAATAGTGACTTCTTAGATTCTTCTCCAGAAATGAAGGCTAAGTACTTCTGATATTCTTTCGGTAATAGTTAGACAATACTCAAGGCTTAACTAATATAAGAGAGTTTTTCTTGAATCCCAATGAATTGAAAGGGTAATTGATCTAGGGGTGAGAAAATAGTAGTCTTTTGAAAACAATCGATACTTGCATGATACGCTGAAAACAATCGATATCCAAAATAGCATTGAGATATTAAAACTCTAATATAATAAGAACTACTAGCAAATCATGAATTTTAATAGTATTAATAATGTTTCTAAATATCTGATTAGTTATCAAAGAGTTTCCCAACTAGTGTTGCTACCATTAATGTGTTATTCGTTGTCTCGGGACTTTTATATAATTTCATAGCAAAATAAGATAATATAAAAATATATATATAACCTGAATCTATAAGCACAAAAGCAAGCATAATAAGACCTTTAATAATATATTTTGAGGCTTCAGTATCTTGATGAGTCAATACATAGACCCTCGCTTAACCTCCCTCTTTAGGTCTTGGTTGTTGTTGTCCATCTGTTTGGGATGGAGCTCGACATTGATATTACTTCCTTGGGTAGTCCTTCAACATATGCCCCGATTGTTGATAATAAAAATATATTTGCTATCCCATGGGGCATAAGGTGAAAACATAATCGAGCTTCCCACAAAAATATATCTTATAACGACTTGGATATAGGGAGCTCTTGCCTATTAATGCCTAAATTGTATGCCTTTGCCTTTCTTTAAGAGTCCAGAATGTGACCCTTTATATACAGATGGCACAGCACTAAAAGGTCACTTTCGATCCTTTACTTGTTACAGTTCATTATCCAATTTCTCTACCACCAGAGCTTGATTTAGCACTTCAGCAAATGTTGATAAAATTAATACCACAATGGACTTTCTAACTAATGGACGAAGTCCCCTCTCAAAGTGACAAGTCCTTTGATTTTCATTAAAAATAATATAGAGAAAATCGAGCTAGCTCAGTAAAATAATGATCATATTCCATCACGGACCTACTTCCTTAGTGAATATTAAAAAACTCTTGTTGCTTCTCAAAATGAACTGAATTAGGAAAGAACTATTCATAAAATACATCATTAAATTGCTCCCAAGTCACCACATTACCTCCAACATCCTTCTTTTTTTAAGTCTACCAAGTGTTTATATTCCCTTCCAAAATGAAAGAAGCGAAAGGCAAATTTTAATTTTCCCTATATTTGATAGCTTTAAATTATTTTCCACTTGATTGATCCAATGTTCAACAAAGATTTGACCTGGTTTGTCCTAAAAAACATAGGATCACAATCTTTTAAAGTGATCCAAGATATTATTTCTAATCCGTGGAACTCCATCTTGCTCCTCTTGATGTTTATAGTATCCTCTAATAACATTGAGGACTCCATATATATCATTTGGAGTATTGACAAGTGTTGGGGCATGAGGTACATTCTGTAATTTCAAAGAAGTTGGCACATAATCAGTGATAGGTATATGTGAGGACTGGGTTTACTTTATGATATATAGAATTTTCAAGTTATCGTTTGCTTGAATACCTCTTCGAATGCATAGGCCAATAGCATTACAACCACAAACACCTAAAGCGACAAAATCTCTATTATCTTGAATTGACTCTATTATTCCTATAATAGGTCAAAGTCAATCAAAGATCTTAAATACCTATAGGCCTTAGATCATGCTCCGATGCTATAAAAAGATATCACATCCTAAATTTTTATTTTCAGGATCACATCTTTACATTCAGAGATAAATAAATAAATATCACTTTATTCATTACTTGTAAGCATTTATTATAATTTATTTATTCATCAAATTATAAGTCAAAAGTATTTATTAAAGAACATAGTAATGTTAAAAGAAATATCCAATGGCTCTACCTAGCAATAGAGGAAAGTCTACTCTCTACTAAAATCCAGTATAGTGCTAGTGAGAGGTTGTTCTAAAAAAAAAAAAAAAAATTTTAGTAACGCTCAGTAGGAATTCCTATAAATCAACTAAAAATGAATAGATGATTAAAAATCAATTATCCTATTGGCATATATCAAATACTCGAAGGAGCACTCCACGAACAACGAATAGAAATAAAGTCATATCACACTCCTAACAACAGATGGAGTGGTATCTCTCACCCACCAAAGTAGAAACGTATTCCTCCCAACAACGGATGAAGGAACCATCTAATTGCCACAAATGATGGCCCGCTAATCCTCGAAGGAAATCACCCTATCTACCCTCGATAGGGAAATAATATCATCTCATATTGGTCATATCTATATCATGATGAAATAATATATTTAAAATATTTCTTTTAAATATTATTAATGTCAAATAATATCAATTAGTTCTCAATTGACTTAAATCCTAATTCAATCGGTCCAATTAAACTCAATTTAACTAGAACCCAACTGAACTGATCTTTAATCCTTATTTAACTGGTCTGGAATCACCCTAACTGATTAAATCTAGTTTGATTCAATCAATATTTAGACTTAAATTCAATAACTATATGATATTAGGTTAAGTTGGACCAGCACATGTACTAGTCATATACACTGCACATGAGTGTGCATGCATTGCATTAGACTGAGCCAACCCTTGACCCATGTATTGATCATGTGTATCACACGCCCAAATTAGGCTGGCTAAGCTAGCCTGCCGGCATAAACTCTTAATGTTGATTAGATCAGTTGTATCATTATAAGAAACTTTGTGTGGCAATATGATATAGATGAATATTATAGACATGCTACTCAAATCCACGTAGTATGGATAGTTGAAGATGGAGCAAATATGATTTGGATCATGTTTCAAAGATTTTGCCAAGCAAGCATTCCTCAATTATTACAATGGGATGCCTCAGCTTTAGTATGTGCATCAGATAAAAGTATATTGTAGTCCAGAACTATGAGTACTTGATACATCCAACCAAGAATATTGACCCTATTTTTTTAAATGATAAATAATCAAGACAATATATTCATTTGACAAATAAATAAATGTAACATCTTTTGTGGCTGCGAATTTTGTTGTTTGCAGCAACAAAAGTTCTTCCTTCAAAAAGGCCAAATAGCAGTTAATGTAAATTTATCATTAAAAAGACAGTTTATACAACCACATTTTAGAATGTTTTATAAACAATGCTAGAATAAATATGATGTAGTTGGTGAATATTAAACTTCTATTGCAGACTAATCTCCTTCAGTTTTCAAAAGACCCAACCATCACATTGGGGCAAGTGCATCGGAATCCAAAGAAATCAATAAGCAGCAAAATATGTAGACTAAATTATAACAAAAATGACAAATTACATCTTCAGTTTCATGAGCAAAAACCTGCATGATTAATCTATCCAATGAAAAAAGAAAAAAAAATACAAATTCGATTAAAATGAGTAAATCAAGAACAGTAAGTAATGAAAATTACCATTTGCCTGCAATTCTTCGACGGAAACACAGCCTCCAATTGATTCTGGAAGGGACTTCGATTTGTTATTTGAGACATTTAGCAACAATAGCTGGAATCATGTGCAACATGTAAGTAAGTGCACCCACACCTAACATACTAAATGGTTCAAAGTTGCACTCAAACGCAATGGCTCGATGGATATCTGAAATGAATAAAGCACTATAGACATATCAATTTATAGAAACTTAGATTCTCAAACTTTAGACGATAAAAATCTTCACAATCATAGCACCTAAAATAGTTGATCTAACATCTACAGGGAGTTGACCCACTACAATCTTATTCTGATGTTAAATGTGACCAAGTAAAGATGTGGTGTGCCTATTTCTGGTTATGAAAACTAGAGAAGAGGAGACAGAAAATGAACAATGTTAGTTTGAGGCTGAGACTTTGCTCAAGCTACTTGTTATACACCATAAACAACTAATCGATGTACAACCTTCAAAAAGATAGAATTCAAAACAAGTTAATATTGTTAGAAAAAGAGTCGACACTAAGAGGGAGGGTGAATTAGTACGATAAAAATTGATTTTGATGAAAACCGTTTCGGAGATAGGTTAATTTGAAAGCATTTTCATAAAGATAGCTTGAAAGCGTACGGAAGATGCATAGTGGATTTAAAGCAAGAGGTTTGCAGTAAAATAAATTGCTCAAGTATAGAAATGCAAACCAGAGAAGAACACATCGATTTTATAATGCTTCGGTCGTCGTGACCTACATCCACTCCACCGATTCCTCTTCCGTCGAAGCCACCGGCATCCACTATCGATCTTCCTTTATAGGCAAATATCAACCTCCTTCTTAAAGTTTCTTTTCCTTTTACCGGGTTTAGGAGATAACCCTTACACCCCTATTCACTCCTCTCTCAAACTATTCTATTACTTACATTTTTGAGAGGAGTTTCACATAATATTATAATAGAGTTTCTTTTCTTTTTTCCTCTCAATACTTGTGTACCTTAACCAGGGATGGGAGGGGTATTTATAGGCATCAAGTTGATTCAAACTTGAAGCCTAAAAATATCTCATCCCGGGTTTCCTGGGTTCGGGTAGTACCACCGCCTGTATTGGGCAGTACCACTGCCTACAGCCTCTTGGAGGTTGTTTGGGCGGTACCACCACCCAGACCGATGGTACCATCGCCTGACATAGTCTTGGAGAATATGTCACGATCATATCACCTCTCGGGTCACTATTTGGGCCTTTCATTGGGCCCAACATAGTCCTTATATAGGCCTAACTAGCTCCTAATTGGGTTGGCCCAAATCCAAACTCAATTACGTACTAACTACGATTCCTAAGATATATTCTAAGCTAAACAAGTCCATGAGTCTAGTTTCTTCCAGCGAGCTTCCAGTGATCTTTCAGCGAACTTCCGGCGATCTCTCGACAATGTTCCAGCGGACTCCCAGCAAGCTCCTAGACTTCACGACAATCTTCTTGGCGAGTTCCAACGAGCTTCTCTGGCAAGCTCCGAGACTTCTCGGTTGGTTCCTGCAGAGCTTCCAACGAACGTCCGGACTTCCGACGAACTCTCGAACTCCCAACGAAATCACGTTCTTGACTCCGGGACTTCATTTTGCTTTATGCCTTACTATTGTAGTTAATCCTGCACATATAGAAACATACTTTGATCTAGACAATTAATACTAAGCATTAATCATGTTGTCCGGTATGTCATTGGTCCCTCGACGCTTCGTCCGATTATTCGGCGCATCATCCTCTCTTGTGGCCTATTGTCCAATCGGTCAGTTGACTCCGCAACTCTGATATCCTTGGCGCAATATTCGCTCTTTTTGGCCCAATGCCCAAATCCATGGCCCGAAGCCTTCTGTCGATACGTCGATTAATCCTCCGGCTCGACGTCCAATCTTTTGATATGTTTTCCCCTAGCCCAACATGATTCTTCCTGCTTTAATTGTCTCATTCTGATCGAAGCATTCTACGTCACTTAAAGCACGGATTAAATCATAAACACTCATCAATTGATTTCATCATCAAAATATGAGATTCAAACAAGCATAAGTAATTGATTTCATGTATCACTCACTCACTCCTTGCTAAAGATGAATAAAACACTAATTTATTGACAGCATTAGGATTAAATAAAATAAAAGATAAAAGTTTAAATTTAAATTTAAATAAAAAGATGAGGATAAAAAGATTTATTGAGATTATGATAGATTTTTTTATTATTTAAAAAAAATTATATATTCTATCTTTCAATCAATATAAATAGGTGATTTTGGATAGGTACTCTTAAATCTCTTCGGCCGCTTCTCCTAAAATTCTGGGAAAGACTCCTAAATCTCTTCGTCCCCTTCTCCCTCTCAAATCTCTTCGTCCCCCTCTCCCTAAAGTTCTGGGGAAGAAGTATTCCCCTTCTAAAGTTCTGGGGAAAAACCATCACGCAGAGCTTGCGGAGAAAAATGGAGGAGGCATCTTCTTCGGGTGCGAACCAGCATGGCCCCTTCCCTGTCGGCATAAGGTTTGCTCCCAGCGACGAGGAGCTCATCACATACTATCTCGCCTTGAAGCAGAAAGGAGCACCGCTTCCCAGCAACGCAGTCGTCGATGTGGACATCTACAAATATCATCCACAGCGACTTGCAGGTATATTCTCTTCCCTCCTCTTTCTTCTTGTTATTCTTTTCTTCCTCTTCTTCTTCTTCTTCTTCTTCTTCTTCTTGTTATTATTTTCTTCCTCTTCTTCTTCTTCTTCTTGTTATTCTTTTCTTCCTCTTCTTCTTCTTCTTGTTATTCTTTTCTTCCTCTTCTTCTTCTTCTTGTTATTCTTTTCTTCCTCTTCTTCTTCTTCTTGTTATTCTTTTCTTCCTCTTCATCTACTGTTGCCGCAGAGATGCACCAACAAGTCACCGAGAACGAGTGGTACTTCTTCACCCCGAGAGACCGCAAGTATACCAACGGAGAGCGGCCCAACCGTTCCACCGGGGAGGGGTACTGGAAAGCAACAGGCGCTGACCTATCCATCTACGACCGCCGGGACCGGAAGATCGGCGTCAAGAAACACCTGGTTTATCACGAGGGGAAGCAACCGGATGGGAAGAAGACGAAGTGGATGATGACTGAGTACAGGACCCACGATGGATCCAAACCTAAATCCAGTGCTAGAACTACAGCCAAGTGGTCCAAACTGGTGAGTGGGTCTCATCTTGCTCTTTCGCCTTCTTGGTGTCATCTTCTGTTAGATTAATCTCTGCATGCAAAAGAAGTGACGAGTTATATTTTGCAGTTGGACGAGTCCGTCCTATGTAAGATCTTCCGCAAGAAATCAAAAGGAGAGGAGGAAGAGGAAGCCGTCTCAGCACTGTAAACTGCTGCCGAATTTTACTGGAATTATTAGTAGAAATCAAATATGGAAATCTTAGGTTGAATTTTGATGGAACATTGCGTTTTCTCATACATTAATTTTTTTTACAGTGAAATGTTTTAGGAATAAAATTTGACTTGACTGCTTGAAATTTATTGAGTACCATCCTCAAATTGAATTTGTTTGAGCCTGTAATGAGATATATTCTTATATATTCTATTTTTAGTTATTAAATTATTTTTATATATTATAAGAGAAGATAAAACACAAATTATTCCCAAGAATTTGAGGGTATATTTAGTGATAAGCATAAAGGTATAGATCTAAATAAATATTTAATGATTGCACATAGTTAAAATAATATTGTTGCATAACAGTAAATTAACTAAAAGATTTAATTAAGATAGATTAATGGAATCACATGCAGTGATTTTTTTAGCAAGACTGGTAATCATATAGTATAAAATAATTTTTATATAACTTCTTGTAGCAAAATTTTTCTTAATATATATGATTATTATTCATGCTAAAAAATAAAATTATATTTTTTTATGAAGCCTTTTATGTTGCACAATTTTTTATTGTTTCATTTTATATGCATAAACTAATCTTAATTTATTTAAATATTCTAGGAGTTTATAGGTAGATGGTATAAGGATTAGAATTAATATTAGAAATTAAAATATTAAAAAATAATAAATTAGGATATATTATTATACATGATGAAGAGATATAGTGTAGGATTTTTGGGTGATTCTAATATAGTTTTGAGAGAGTTCTTAAATAAATCTAAATCTTTATTTTTTAATTTTTAATTTTTTCTTAAAGTATTCTCTCACCTCAATAATAATATAATTATTGGAGGAGTTAAGATTTGATAAAATCCTATTAGGTAGATATCTTATAGATATTAATTTGAATTTATAATTAGACAAAACCAATCCTACATATATCCCATCAAATAAATAAAGTACATAAATATTATAGCTGCCATAGCTCCAACCACAAAGAGATTATAGTTCATACTCATCAAGATGAAAGCAGACATATCATTAATTCAGATGATAGATTGAGTAATCACTTAGAAAAATACTATTAGCATTCAACATTATACGTTCATCTTAAATCTTTAGTAGACAGGTCACGCTCAGTTGCATTCACTGGGCACCGGGCAAGCCGAGTTTGCATCTGTCGAGTTGCTTGGTGAGCTTAAGCTTGATGTCCACTTGAGACAAAACCGGTGAGTACTTGTCTGCATGCGACCATGGCTTTCTCGGTCATTTTGTAGAGGCTGTCCTCCGCCATGGCAAACTCAATGGCGGAGAGCAGGCTGAGGATGGCAACAATAACGAGAGTGATGGTACGAAGATACTTCACCATGGATGTGCTCGATGGCCACAGCGAACATATACTCGTGTTTAAATAGGGGGAGGAGGGGTTAAGGATCATTGGCAACATTAGGAGTTCACGGACGGATCTAATCAGCTAAATATGGTGGCTGTAGCGACATGACCATCTCCCTTCTAGAAGGACACCGAATTGATGATGACCGAAGAGCAAAGTCACGTAAGAACACAATGAAACATATCGATCCATTATTCCTCTTGAAAGCCACTAAAACATTTCAAAACATCAAAGTTAGCTCTCAGCTCAGTTTAAAAAAATACTTATCCGGTAGATAACGATTTGAAATTTCGAAATACTAAATTAAGATCCAAATCCGAGCCATATGTCAAAATTACATGCAGATTATTACTATCATCTGTACAGTTGTAATAACTAAACCAAAATAAATAAAAAAATAATGCACAAAATTAGCCTGATCCTGCAATCAGAACTCCGAAATCTACAGGACAGGAGAGAAATCCTATATGGACATTAGTCGATCAACCCAGCCTCAGCTGAATAATTCAACAGAGCAAACTTTACATGCAATCCGATCTTTCCCCCTTCTTTGACAATCTTAGCCGCTGTCACAAGCCAATGTCCTGGCACGTTGTGTGGACCACGGACCACCTCGACCATATCCACAAACTTTAAGAGCTTCCTTGACTGAACCGGCACAGGTGGACCATCGGGATACACACCTGAATTCAGCTGTGCAGGCTCATTCTTCGCTGGTGGTGGCACATCTCTCTGGGTAAATGGTGTGCTAAACGTTGTACTTAAATTTGTTAGGAAGCTTCCTTTCTGAGAAGTGGCTGGTGCACCAGCCCACTCGGTCCTTCGGATTGTGCAGTTTGGAATGTGTGTAAAGAGGAGACGAAGATGAAGCACTTTCTTCGGCCAATTCCCTTTGGTGACAAGCTGAGCACCAGTTACCACAAACACACCATTAGATACTCTCTGGAGCCACTCAGGATTGTGCTCCACAACTGATGTGCATACAGCTGAGTATCTCTTCCACTGGATAGGTTCAAAGTATCCTGCATCAGAGTCTTCTGATCCTTGCCACGCTGACATTTCGGATGAACTAGAGTTCCTGAACATGCTGGGGAGACTTGAAAGGTGTTGCACATGTATGGCTAACCGATTGCACCTCGGTCCCTCCAAGTACAACCGCAGGCCAATCACAGGCTTCTGACTGCTCAAGACCTGAAACCATGGGAACAACAATAAACGAAAAAGTAAAATTAAAACAGAAAGTTCTTGGGTGCCTTCAAATTCCAAACAAACATGGAATTTATGAATTCAATTGTGTTTTCTAACTGCAGAAAATGAGAGCAACTAGCAATTTTTTATGCTCTTATGTGTCAGCTCAGAGGCCAGAAGAAAGACTGCAAATAGATACACTGAGGCAGGGTACTTGCATAAAAGAATAGCAAGTATAAATGATAGGTTGTGTTTTGCAACATTCTTTAATTACCATTAAATTATGTTCTGACAGATCAAAATTATATGGTACATATTATTTCAATACTGTATTCCTTGTAAAGATGGATATTGTTTTAAACACGAAAGTCATTTATCACTGGGTAGCCGGGTGGACAGTACACTGCACTGTTGTGAAAGGCTTAAGAACTATTGAGGTGCCACGAACTACTGGAGATTAAGCATTATCATGGTTCATGAAAATTTATAAATGAATCATAAAACTGGAAAAAATGGTTGATCAAGAAATGCATATTATATAAATGTCAGGTAACTAAAGTACTGATAATATGTTAGCTTATCAGTTCAATTAATAAAGCAATTACACTATTAAATTAGAGGCAACAGTACAGTTCACAAAAAAATTAATTATCAGCAAACAAATTTACCACTATATTTGCATAAACGATAGCTATGAAATAGAAAAACAAAGCAAAAACAACTGCCAGCTCCGAAGCACCAAGGAAAGGAGAAAAGCAGTCTCATTTTAAACGGAGCCCAAGCCACACATTAGCCTGTTCACTTGCCGAAATGTCTCACAAGGGTACCTTGTTATTCCTTTTTTTTTCCCTAAAGTAACCCCACATTTGATTAACCCATCCAATGGTTGAATAAGAGAATAAGAAAAGAAGTACGAAAAAATAATATGTAACTTTCCGGTGCCTCTTCATTCAATCGAGACTCACAAGGATTCAACCCATAGGCATGCCTTTGTTAAGGTTCTTGCATCAGCTATGGCAAGCCTCAAAACTTCTGCCTCACCTTGCTTCATGCCTTAGTGCACCTAATGCACCTTCAATAACACCAGTTGCCCCCATGTGTAGGCATCTCTGACCACTTGAATTATAGTGGCTATTTTCCATGCAGAACATCAAGGGAAGAAAACCAGAACAACCAACAAAATTGCTGTTCAATATGGCCTTCCAAATAATAAAACATATCAGATTAATGAGTCTATGACTAAGTGCCAATTGCAGAGATGCCACTTAACTTGCATCCACATGTTGCCACCAGCATCTGTACTAAAATGGTTGAACAGGCCTTACAGTCCATAAATCAAAGAATTGATGGGTCGATCAGATCAAGTTATCACTCACTAATTGACAAAAATAATTTGGCTTGCCAGCACTATGCAAGACTATAATATTCAGTAATTATCAATACAAGCAATACATATGGGTCGGAGCAAGGTCCAGGAAGCAAATTGCTTGTTCACTGGGGGCACACTGCTCCTCATTGATCTGTCATATACCATGTTTGGCATCAAAACTGAAATGAACCAAGAAAACTGTAACAGTAAAGAACTGCCTGGTTTGGTAAGTCGATGGGTGGCTCAATTCTGATGCAATAAAGTTGCAAGCTAAGATCTCCCTTTGAAATCCAAGGATGTCAAAATAATGGAGGGGGAGTTAGAGACACTCTTCTATTCCTAAGCTATTTTCCTGGGGTTCATTAGTTGTCTTTCTTGTTTTTTTCCTTTTTGATATATGCTATCATCACTTCTTGGTAATGGTATGGATCCTTACCGGTCCGAGAAGGGAATGGTATGGATCCATTAGGTATAAAACCCTACACCTATTCTCATTTTATATAACAGTTCTTTTAGAAAGAACAAATTGATTTATATATCTGTAATATTTAAATTCCATTTGAATTAAATCAAGAATAAAAGGCAAATAAATTCCTAATCCCAGCAAGCTTTGATGTGTTTCCTTAATCATAACGATGAATTCAAGCACTATCCACTATTTCATGAATCAAAAGAACAAGAACGGTTACTGTAACTAACCATGGCTCCACGAGACCTGCATATCTTGGAGCAGCCTACAACCAAATTAACTGGGTAAAGGAATAACATGAGACACCCAGGAAGAATTAGGCAGTTTGCTATTCTGGCAAGGGCATCGCTACTTGAAATGTATGAAAAAGGTAAGCATCTGGAAACCATGAATGGCACCACAGGGAAATGAAACTATTGTTTCTCTTGGTTATATTCATAACTAGATGCATTCACTTGGTAATAATGCAAAAAAATGTTGCACCCTTAAACCTAGCTTTTCGGTGTTGGCCTTAACTTCGTTTGCTTTTCCAAAGTTGCTGTTGTATGAAGCATTGAATTTATTTGGCTTCACAAATTGTTCCAATGTTACTTGCACCCCCCCCATAACAAAAATGGCGTTGACCCACTAGAGCGGTTAGGAAAGATGCCCAAAATACAATAACTATAAGATAGCATACCAGGAAAATTACCCAAAAAACAGCAATGAAAGATCTTGTGTGTTACCAAGACCTGAATGAGATTATGGAACATGGAAAAAATTAAGTAAAACATAAACACAGTAGTCGTACCTGATCAGTGTTAACATGTAGCTTTGGTCCCAAAAATCTAAATTGCATCCGGGGGTAGGAGACTTTTCTTCTTTGTGGTCCCAGAGCTAGTTCATTGAACATCGGTGCCCACTGATTGGGGACTTGAAATTCCAAGAAATACTGTAAATCTTCAGGATCAGGTTTATCTGTTAAACAGAAACGATTGAAAGGCATTGTACACAAAGGGCCTCTAAAGCTATCTGTGGTTTATTGCACTAATGCAAGATTGCACATATACCTGTGAAACGGTTGACAGCATGCATGCCACAGTAAAGTATTGAATTGGCTCTTTTTTTTTCTTTTTTAAATGTTTTTGGTGAAATGCATGGTTACCCTGCAAAGTTTTGGACAGTGTACATTTCCCTTGAAAAGTTTAAAACGTTGCATATGCATCCTTTTCATGAGTTATTTCAGACTTCAAGATTGCATATATATACCCGTGAAAGCCAATAAACACCATGATGCTAACATTTTAAGGGACCATGATAATGGAATTAGGAGGAATAGCTGCACAATATGATACTTTTTCATGGGTATGTTTAAAGCAATTATAATCTGCATGACATAGTGATGTTGGATTTGCAGGTCATACGCTGTATGCTGGATTGGCATTCTTAAACCAGACTAGTTCCACAGTTACAGCAGAGAATACAAATCTGCACCCTAAATAGAAATTATCAAGCAGATGATTCTAGCAACAAATTTTGTGTATGTGAACTTACAGCGAAGATATAGATTCATAGCATGGCTGAGATATCCACTGCCTGGAACGCCAGTTAGAAGAGATGTGATGGGAACAAACTTGAACATTATTGCATCAGGGTTATTTTGTACTGTTTGTAACCAAGTAGAGTGATTTAACACACATGCATCACCTCCTCTTTTTGAGCAAATGATTGTGAGTCCCTGTTTTTATTAAATAAATATATCTGGTTCAGTAACATAAAAGTCAAGTAGCAATAGAGGATAATGTGTACAGGCCTTACTTCCTTGCTTGAAGTTTCTGAATAGCTAGACAGTTGCAAGTTGTTGGATTGCAAGATTCTCATGAAGACTTCAGGCACCTACACTAAACGAAACATTAATTAAATACACCATTTCATAGATACAAGCTAGTAAGTAAACATACCTTGTTCTTGCCTTCTCTGGTCTTCCGATGTAGAGGAGAAAGACTATTTCCATCAGAAAATAAATAATCTCCAAGATCTTCGAGATGAACCTTTAACTCAGCAGATGAAATTGTTGAAGAAGGACTTTGCCTAACACAGATTACATCCTGACCCCCTATAGCCATTTCTACAATTATATGTGTTCCATAGGTCCTAATGAAACTGAAAGAAAAGAATAAACTCCATTATTTCATGAAAAAGTCTCTCTCTATGTTATGCATCACACTAATACATTGTTGTGATGAGGAAGCCTATGTTAAATTTGGTGCGACACTTACTCACCAATGATGCTGCTAGTCAACAAGTTAAGTGGGATATATCTTAAGTTTCCACAACTAATCGATAAATATGTTAAAACGTACATGTTTCTTCAGCTCCTTGAAAGAAAGCCAGAATAAATGCCAACCAATTTCAACTTATTGATTATACAAAATCAGATAAACCTAAATGACAGTATAAAGAATAAACTAGCCATATAGTTGTATACAGATGCCAACAGTTTAGCACTTACTGACAGAGGGCCATGGGATCCCACTTCGATGGAACTGCTCTTTTAACCTCTTCAAGAAGAACCAAAGGAGAAGCTCTTAGGTGAAAATTGTACAAGGAAATGAAGTATCCATCAAAAGCAAGATATTTTGTGTCCTTGGCATCATCCAACCATGCTCCAGTTAAATTAAAAAGAGCATTAAAATAACCGGAAGGTACTTTTCCTTGGACCGAAGATTTCTGATTGAGTAACTCAGACATCTGCCATAAGGAAAAGATATCGGTTATCAACAGTCAAGCAGAAGAGTGATAAAATAAAAAGGCGGCATTTAGATGACTTGAAAGAAAAGACACTAGGGCAGCTGCTTATTTATGGACCATGAAAGAATGTAGTATATCAGAATTTCAAATTGTTTTAACCCAATCAACTACCATGAAACATAAAAAACCAGCAATGATTTGACAGTCATAAGTATGGCGTCTTTTTCTTTCCAGAGAAGAAGATGTCATTGTTTCTGGCCTGGGATTAAGTAAACAGAACTGCATGTTCTAGATGCTTACTTGACATGGCCAGGAAATCAAATTGACTTTACCACAATTACATAATTAACTGCATATGGCTTCAATTCTTCATTGATCATATAACTATAATGACATAGGTGATCTGCAAACCAGTTAACAAGGACAAAATACCGGTAAATTATCCGAACTAAAAAGCACAGGGATAATCTTCGCAAAGAAAAGCCTATGCAAGATAAAACTCTTCTTAAAGAAAGTCTCACTAATTACTGATTGCTTGGACCACAAAGCCATGCAAGACGTAAATTCGCTGTTAAATTGAATATTAGCATTAATTTTTAAACATCACATGGATGTGCTGGACTTGAAATTGCCAGACGTTTGTGGACCAACAATTAGAAAAGCTGCAGTCTGGACAGACTATGAGTTAACTTGATTGACAATCATATCATTTATCCCTGCACCACCAAAGTCATCAATGGCAAACAAAGTAAATGTAATATCAAGTTATCAGCCTCTGGGAAGCATGCTTATTCAAGTGCCAGTAGGCTCACGAGTCATCAAAGATAAATCCCGATTACCTTCCCTACACCTCATTTCTTAGTCCATGATAACTGTTTAAAAATAAAGCAAAAAGGATCATCATTCATCAAAATCTATCCAAACTATCAACCTATTCCCCTTCTTACAATTAATCTCAAAGTAAGTAACTCATCTAAAACACTTCAGATTGGAAAACTAAACAAAATAAAACTATATGCACATTCTAGTAAAATCGAAGCCTTTTTTTAACAATATTCTGACTAGTTTAGACGTATGAAACACAATTAAAACTGAAAATATCTTGTAAACAAGAATTAAATTCTTAATATGTTTTAGCCGAAATAAACAATATGCTTTCCGGTAGTGCCCCTTGATCTCGTAGGGCTGGGACCAATGGAGGCCCCATCTTAAGTACCCTAAGCTTTAGAAATACAAGAAACCACATTTTCTTCCATAATCATTGTCTACCTCCTCAAATTAAGATGGTTTTAACTTTGTGGAAATGTATTCCATTCATAAGTTGTTTATTTCCTCTATATCTTCAGGATCAGCAACAACCTATTCAATAATAGACTAAGTCTGCATGTACGGCAGGAATTTCATGCCTTTGTCACCTAAAACAAATATAAGAACCAGCTTATATAGGATGAGACCTGCAGGGAGTCCTGAGTAGAAAAGTTTATAGTTCCAACTAGAACCTTTGTCAACAAGCAAATAACTGAAATGGTGAAACAAAAAGAAATATTAAATGTATATGGAATGGTGAAAAATGACCTAATTCTAGCATAAGTAAATGTAAAAGAAATAATGAGGTCCTATCTGTCATGAGTGAGTTATCCTACATGATTGTCAGGAAAATAACCTCTCTAAAATCTTGTTTCTAATCATTGGTAAAGCACCGTCATGCCCCTCTCACTTTCACTCCTAGAGGCAAGGCTTGTAGCCCCCGGGTTGATGAGACCATATCGATCGAATGAATTGTGTTGCAGAAGGGGCCAAAACTGAGGTTGATATGTAAGTGCACAGCGATGTATTGATGAATGACATCTTCTGTTATTGACAATTTGCTATGGGGTTTCTGCATATGAACAGACGTTCGCCCATTTCTTCCTTCAACTAAAGGCCAGAGGAGAACCCCATAAATTCAAATACATAATCCACTCTAAATTATTGCTTTATATCTACTAACATCTGAATCGAGAAAGAACATTTGCCATCCCCTTAATTCTTACTACTAGAGAAGGACCAATTAGTTTTCTGGATTCCCTCTCCACAAGCGTCATACTGGACAACTTAATAGACAATTAGCGCCATACTAGCCAATTATCCGATCATCGTGGTCGGGAAGCCCTCCCCAGTCAACAAGCGGCGAATCTTTGATCCAACACAACAAAAGTGCCTTCCACAAACGAGCCAACAATCAATAATAGAAGCCGAGATTCACCTGATTGAACTCGAGGACGTCGGAGCGGTACCGCATCCGATCGCCCTTGTCGCAGCCGACGTCCTCGGACACGCCGCGGACGACCTGGCCCCCGGGGAAGACGATGTCCCGGGTGTGGACCTCGTCGAGCTGCACGAGGCGGCCGCGGGGGTACCCCTTGGCGAAGCGGAGGCGGAAGTCGCTGGTGAGGTCGAAGCCGAGCCCCAGCGAACGCAGGGCCCGGCGCTCTACCGCCTCCCTCTCGCCCTCCATCATTCAGCTGCCGAGCCCCACAGATCCAAGAGAGAGGGTCATACAAGCAAAATAAACAAAAGGGGAAGGAGGAAGCGACAGAGTAGTGGTCTTATTTTGAATTATATATGGGCTACCGAGGGAGGTTTGACCCCCGGTGGGCGACGGGGAGCGAGGGGAGAAAGGGTGGGGGAGGAGCTGCTCCGAGTCGCCTGCGTTCGAAGGAGGAGGATTCTTCTTATCGTCCGACCCGATGTTGGGGATTAATAAGGATGGGAGGGGAGAGGAGGAGGAGGAGGAGGGATCGAAGAGACTCGTGGGAAGCAAAAGCAGGGGAGAGGGGGTCGGGTTGGGTTGGAGACGAGTAGGTGAGAGAGTGACATTGGTGAGCTGCAGGTGGGGCCCGATCCAACCCGAGGAGGGCAGTTAATTAATCGCCCCCCCGCCCTAACTCCGTTTGGTCCAACTCATTTACTCAAATCGTTTCGGTTTGTTGCGGTCAGAATCAATAGGTATCTGACAAGTTGAAATCATCGCCATGCCAATCGTGTTTTCTCGACGACTGCGGAGGAAAAGATCATCCAGAATCACACTTTGATCGTGATTGAATCAATTTTCACCATCAATCGTGCGGACGTAATGGGTTCTATCTGATTTCTTTTTCGTGTATTGTCATGTTTGTCTGAAAAGAGGATTTGTTTCATATCGGTTTCGTGATTTTTACATTTGACATCGGAGTCTTAATTAAAAAAATTTGGAAAAATTCGATGGCATGAAATATCTATTAATTATTATACAAAAATGGCATTTGGAGGAAGATGGTGTGTGTCCCAAGGAAAACAGAACGCAAATCGATGTCGTCGGTCACGTCGGAATCCCTCTCCAATTCTGATGCTTTAGGTAGGATGAGAGCAGTTAAAGAAGACTTTCGAGGGCGTCAGGCGGGGCCCGCCGGGTGTTGACTGCTTTGGTCGCTACGTTGACCGCCTCCCTGCTTGCGCGGAATGTTGACTTTGCATGCCCTGTTGGGTAAAACTGGGCCCGCCGTTGATGGTAATTGTGTTTGTCGGGTCGGATCCTCAAGTGTCCAGCGGCAAGCGGATCCCGACCAATTATATTTTTAATATCTAATATTTACCGACTTAGTATCAAATGAGTCGTCTTCGGCATCACAAGTGGAGAGAAAAGTAGGAAAGAGGAGCTTTCGTCCGAGTTAAGCCTTCGGAAGACAAAAACCAAAGTCAGAATGTCCAACTCGAAATATTCCTTACTAAATTCCGGGTTGATAATAAAATAATAATAATAAAGATATTCCATAGTCCTTGTTTAATGTCCAAAGATTCTACGCACGTCTCTTACACGTTTTATCGGACGGAAAATAGCATATAAGTATGACGAGCGACCGCACGAGAATCTACTACCGGAACGGAGTCAAAGTCAACGGGATGGAGCTGCTTGCGGAAATGGATTAGTCTCGAAAGGAATCAGGATGGATCAATAATCCATCTCTGTTAAGTGATGGCTTCTCCCATGGATTGCTGGCAGCTGTCCTTAGACTTCGTCTGTTGCCGTCAAGCCCTACTGTGTGCTCCCATAAATGTTCATTTAGGCCAGAGGTTGGGTTTTGTTAATCGGTGAGGTCACATTCAGAAAGTTAAATGCAAATCCTGTTCCATAAAAAAAAAATTTAATTAAAACTCCTCCATATATACATTTATTGATTTATTTTGTTTTTGGAGTTGCTTATCAACACAATGTCATTTGTGGCAGTCCCATCTAGAGGAGGAAAGGGGAGTGGGGGGCAACAGCCATAGCGTACAAGGTAGTCTAAGAAAACGGTAGGTGACAAGGATGGGATGGTCAAATTTATAGACCATTTCAAAGAACAAGGAAAAGGTAAGATGAGAGGGACATGTTATGTCGATGTGAGGGCGTTAGGATTTCCAATCAAGCTTAATTATTAATAATAATACAACTAAATATATATGTGACAACCCAAAGTGAACCATTATTATTAATATCGAATTGATTCCAAATTGAGCCCAGCCCATTAACATTGAACCATTTGAGCCCGAGACAGACATGGGCTCGAGTTCGAACTACTCATATTACTTCCGCTCTCAATGTGCAGTTAGCAATTACCTATTTCTTGGCCCAAACCAAAGAAAATATTGCTTTTTTCATTTTTTTAAAAGGCAAGTTTACACACGTAATTTTTATATTTACGTGTGTAAAAACATATAAATTTATCTTATTGAAGTATTTCTAGTTGTCTCACTTGGTGTTGGGATAAATCAAATGCAATTCTAAATCCTGCAATAACTTATCATTAAGTGTCAAATAAAACAAGAAGGCAAAATTGGAGGACATGACATTATACTAGAAACTATAAAATAGCATGAGAGAAAAGGTTGCACAATCATCATTCAATTCAGTGATAGTTGAAATTGCCTTACCTTTGTTACGATGCATTTCTTTTCCTGAATCATCGTACACAATCTTCGACGGGTTTTTCGATTGATAGAATGTCGAAAGGAGGAGACGCTACCCACCATTTCTTGAATGTCGTGTAAGACAAAGGAGGAAAAGAACAAGAAGGGAGGAAGAGAGGAGGGAGGATCAAGTACCGGAAGGAAGGCGGCCGGACGACCACGACCAAACTAAGAGATATCACCGGACGCAGCAGCAAAAGCAGCAGCTACGGTTAGCGAAACGAAGACGTCTAACATTTGGAAGGCTCGACTTGAGAGAGATTGCCGGCGGCAAGTGGACAGAAGCAACACCAGGGAAAAGATCGGAGGCGACTAGGGTTGCGTAAACAGGCGCGAATAAGTCGGTTTGCCGCCTCGTTTCTTTTCTTTTAGTGTTCTACGTTAGGCTTGGATTGAGTTGACTCGGTGAACGCGGGCCAACGCTTCCAGCCCACTCTGCAAACCGATTCACCAGTCGAACGGATCTGAGCCGTCGGAGCGTGAGACTCGGGTGTCCCATAATCTTAAAAGACCTTACAAAGTAAATAACTCCCTTACGTTCTTTAGTTAATAATTATATTTTTATTAAAGTAAATAAATAACTTAATAACAATCGTTTGTGTCAATGAATAATATCATCTTCCCCAGTTTTGAGGCAGTTTCAAAGAATAAAAGCAAGAAGAGGGAGGCTTGAGGCAATGGCTCTAAGGTGGATAACTTTGCAGCAGCTCGCAGACTGCAGGTTTTCAAGTCCTTCAAGTTAAATTTTATCAAATCAAAAAATTCTATTAATGCTCATAAGGTATTTGATGCTGATTCAATTCATGGCCCAGTACAACAAAGAAACTCCACACATGATGATAAGACACAAATAATAACATATTGAGCAATGCCATTTAAAAATTGTATCACCTTAACGATAGAAAATTAAAAAAAATGCTTGGCTGACAGCAAATGACAACCTTGCAAGACTTTCAAAGTTCAAATGGAAGTTCTAAGGAGTCACATATAGGGAAAAAGAATAGGGCAAAGATCAAATTTCATGCCTTCATCTGTTGACAATATAAAGGTACAATAGCCATGAGTGGTATCCATATGCTAAACTTGCTAACTTATTTGTCCTAAATGAAGAGTAAACTGAAAAAGTTCTAGCAGCAAACAGTTGTTTTATATAAGCATGGCTTTCCTCCAAGGTTTCACGTTGTGGTTCAGGACCCTGACCGGTCCCTGGCCGGATTGTTATGGGTCCATTATATGCCAACATATTGACATGTGATATGTCGCAACGATTTAAAAAGGCGCTCGGGCGCTCGCTTAGGCACTCGGGCGAGGCGAGGTGAGGCCTGAGCGCCTCGCTAATCTCCCAAGCGGCGTGCTTCAAACAGGCGCCGCCTGGGCACTTCGGGCGAGCGCCTGGGCGAGCGCTTCGGGTTTCTCAATCAGCAGACTCAGCACCCCCTTACACTTCCTTCTTCTCCTTCTGTTAACAATATATAGTATACTATTAACAGTATACTGTATACTGTTAATATTGTTAGGTTTATTTGAAATTATTAATTTTCAATACTGTTAATAGATTTTCTTAATTTAATAGTATATTTTAATTTAAAATTTTAAATAATTATATTTATTAATTATATTATATATTTTTATATTTTAGCGTCTCGCTTCGCTCGGGCGAGTGCCTAGTGCCTCGGACATTTTTGGACCTTGACACCTAGCGCTTTTTAAATCACTGATACGTCGGCATACCATTAAGACATTTATCATCACAAGTTACACGAGCTTTGCCAAACAAATTAATAAGCAAAAGTTAATACAAAAAATTTTGATATAAAATTTTGCGCAGAACACACTGAATAGTGGATATTTGACTTGTCACTTATCTATACATCCAGTTTTCATGTTAACCACATGATGTACCCCTCTTTTCAAAAGAAAGCTAAACACCTTTCCACAAACATGCATTAAGGTGTCATTTGCTGTCATTGATTTTGAACTTGTAATGTCTACACATCTGCTATTCAAACCTCTACAAATATTTTTCTTTAATCTGATTATTAAACAAAATCATGCAGGTTGACTTCTAGATCATTATTATTCTCAACAAATTGCTACCAATACAATTATACTAAGCATACTGACAATATTAACCTAGTTATTATATAAATGTTGATAGTAAGTGAGATATAACACACAAGGAGATGTTACAGATATGCTCATACCTTAACCTGCTTGGCCACATCTCTTGCTGACGATCCAGAGACTTCTATCCAAGTCTTCGAGAAAAGAGCACAGGCGGAGAGCATAAAAACTATATAGAACAATGCATGGAAAGGATTTGCTGCCATATCAGCCAAGCTGCAAAATGCAATTTCAAGTATGAAGATAATACGCAACAAAAGGAAAATGAAAACTAAAAAGTAATGAGAAGATTTTCTTCCAAAGACCAAACAGATTGTACAGCAAGGATTGAAATATCGTATCGTACCAAAGATTCGAGATTCGCTCGATACGGTACTTACTGTATACCATTCGGTATATATATATATATATATAGTAAAGAAAAACTTCTTCGACGATGTCACCTGTTCTCCCCACGCGAGGCGCCATCGCCTCTCTTCTCCCTAGGCGGGGTGATGTCGCATAAAAACGAGGTGGGGGCGACGTCGCCGAAAAATGAGGCAACGTTGTCACATAGAAATTGAAGACCTTGTTGTACAGTACCCATGTTCACACTCCAACAGTCAAAGCATGCATCCAACCGATCATGAGAGTGAGAGAGAGAGATTACTCACCTTGATGGTGCTGTAATATAGCAAGCAATACCACCCACAGGGATGGATTGACCAGAATATTCAGATTCCTTCCACTTACCCAACAGATTGACCAGAAAATTTCCACTGTATCTCCTGTAGAACAACTGCATCGACCAATCAAAATGCTTAGGTATAATCCAACAGGTAAAAGGTCAATATTGTTAGACAACTTCAGTTGTTGAGAACATAAATACCTGGGCGATGAAGTACAAGTTAGAGACAAGCGCTGACTGCAGAATGATGGCAATATTAGAGGTGTAAAACAACTTAATAGGGTACGAACCTTGTTGCCCACGAGCATTCTTTGACCTAACGGGCAACTCAACACGGAAACCTTGGAAATAGATAACTATGAGGAAGACCAGAACTGTGGCAAGCAAGTTGGTCACATTTGGAAGATTCTGACGGTAGAAAGCCTCACGAAGAGCACGAACTTTATCAGTGCGAGTTATGAGTAAATGGAACAAAGCAATAACAGCACCTTCAAATTCAGCACCACGCCCACTGTTTATGAGATTGGAGAAACTCCTAAAAAAGTGTTCGGTTATTCCTCACAATTTCGCCATCCGATCCGAGTATTCGAGAAAGATGTGGGTCTGATCGCGATCCAGACAACAGGAAGCATCCAAGAAAAATCACACAACAGTAGACACAAAAGAAATTGCCACGAAAACGGAAGCGATCGAATGAACAATCGGAAATCCTTTTTCATATGTCTCAAAATTTCAGGAACAGACACAAAAGTAGGAAAAACCATACAAGAATCAACAATCACCGTTCGGTCAATTCTCGTATTCGTCTTCGCTCGTATGGTTCCTCTCTCTCTCTTTTCCGCCTTTGGGATTAGGGCAGCAGCGGCCGAGGGGAGGAGCCGAGCGAGATCTTATTCTTGCATTTTGACTTGACCGTGCATACATTTATCGCGATCAGCGGATGCGGGTTGAGCTCGAGACCGGACGCTGGCCCGGTAACCCGTTACATTAAGTAATATTTTTTTTCTCGAAATAATCGGTTGCCTTTCACATCGTATTCATTCATCTCGAACAGCGGATTCGGGTGCAGTTCGACCCGCGAACTTTGGCCCGGTAACCCGTTATCTTCGTCGGCAACACGCAACGTCCTGTACAAGCTGACCATATCATCATATTGCAGTTATTTCGGGGCACATGTAATGAATGGATCAGAAATTTACGGCTTCCGACCATATAATTTAAGTTGATTAGATGGCAAACACAATTTCCAATGAAATCTGAAAGATGCAACTAAGGAAAATTACAATTTCTTACCAGCAGCTTCGATTGAAATAAATATCACGGTAGATCCCGTTCTCTTGAAAGCTCGACGGCTGATATCCAATCTGGGGCCACATATAAACGCGTGGGATGTGATCTCACCAGTTTGGAACATCCATATTTCTTCACGAGGTGGAAGGCCATATATCTCAGAAGCTCATCGCAGGCATGTTATTTAATGCACCTTTCTTCCCAAGTATTTTCCGACGAGAAAAACAACCTTTAAATAAAACTAGGAGGTCAAAGCAATTCCATTAAAAATAAGTCCAATAATACTACTGAATATAGTTTCTCAAGGCAAAGGCTTGAAGACAGTAGTAGTTCTCGAGGACAGGGATCAATAAGAGTTGCAATCTAATATGAAAGTGCTGCAACTACAAAAAGCTGTCAAAGATGTAGATGAAGTCGTGAAGACAAGTTTCCGAGTGGGAACAGGAAAACGTTATCTGATTACAAGTCTATAACACGAGAGAGCTTCTGGATTCGGTTCAATAAGAAGTCCCCTTGCTTGATGGTTGCCTGGTAAAGTGCATTTTTTGCGTCGGGCCTGTTCGTCTCCAAAACACCGGCAACCTTGTCAATCTTGCAGTGAAGCTTCCCAGCAGCTATGAACCGAGATAATTCCCTGCAGATGAGTAAACAAGTAATAGATCCATGTTCAGTCGAATCCAGAGAATTAATTTAACTCGAAAGCTGACTGCCAGCCACAGGTCAAAAGGAGAAGGCATCAGAAATCATCCTATGTAGTATCAGTAAGGTGAACCTCACTCTAAATTGGATTATAAGTTCCTATATAACAATGACACAAAGTATTCAAGAACGTAAGATTTTTGGAACCTAAAAGACTTTGATAAGCAAGGATTTGTGGAAGTACTTACAGATCAATAAAATCAACAGAAACTCCAAAAGCTGTCGCCATTGCTTCCATAGTCACACTCTTATATGATTCAAGGAACTGGGAATAGACAACTGTTCGAACTTCCCTCATGTAAAACCGGAAATGAGGTTGTAGATAGCGATCTAACTTTATTTGCTCAGTCAGCCCAGCTGCAAAGCAAAATCCAGCAAAGACCACAATTAAAAAAAAGTTATGCTAGCAAATAGAAAGTGCGGTAGATTTCTGCTCAAAAAACCCATGGACACTTCACACACTTTCTTGGAAAGAGGATTAAGCTGATGGCAACCACCTGTTAGCCAATGACATGCATTTTCCAAATGGGTAATTTTTGCGCAACACATTATTGATTATTTTCATTATAGCATCACTAATGCTTGAAAACATATGCCACCAAAATTCCAAGTCAAAATTTACGAAAGCTTGATGTGAATATAAATGAGGTGACTATGAAAGCAACATGGCGACAACCATAATATACTATTAACAGTAAGTGAAGCTACTAGTGTTAGGAAACCGAGCAGAATTGCCAAGTGATGCAATTCAATAGCATATGGTACTTTAAAAATAGGAGTTGAGATGATCATAAAAATTGGCTCCATCTATTAGATTCTTAAGCTAAGCAATCAATAGGTCAAAAAATTGCACGAAAATAATGCAGGAATGGCTGAGGTGGATGAGTAACAAATGTAGGAAGATACATAACTGAATGAAAAATATAAGCATTATCACTTTAACAACTTAATAAGACAAAAAGAAAATTAATGTCAATCAATCAAGATCATTTAAATTTTGATCGACACCAAATTTGTCAACATCTGAAACATTGATCTAAATATTGCACACTTAGAAACACCATTAGACTTAATTGAAGCAACTAGAAAAACGATCATGCAAATAACTAATCAATCTGTCTAAACATCAATGCTAAGAAATGAACTTGGATGACTACCGCTGAAAAATTATAGCATACCACTAGGTACAAAATAAATAACAAACACAAGATTATGCAAATACAAAGCAAACAAATAAGGTCATTTATGATTGCATAAAAAAGGAGATGTTTTATCAATTTTCCACTTACAGAATGCAGAAAAAAATGACTTGTACTGGCAGCCATAGAGCGAGTTAAGAAATTCAGATAGATGTGGTATCTTGCCAATCACTGTAAGGATTTCAGGTGCATCCACAACCTGCCATATTAATCATCAATAATGTAAGGCAGTTAAAAGAAACAAACGAAAAACAGGCATTCATTATGAAGCACCTTTTGTTTAAGTGATACTCTGTCCAATGATATAATGCTTGTTAGGACAGTGTAGAAAATGAAGGTATCATAAGACAATAGCTCATAAGTTGTGAAGGTCGATATTGAGTCCAAAAACAAATTGGCTGCCTTCTTAAAGTTTCTGGTGGCCATGCAATATAAACCTTCATATACTTTTAACCGGTTCTTTCTCTCCCAATCACCACCTTCCTCAAATAAACTGTTAAAATTGTGTAAATATGAAATTGATTTAGCACAAGTCTCCCAGAAATTGCAAAATGGATATATTCTAGCACTAGAAAATCCACAACTTACTTCTTAGCCTTGTCAATGGACTTGGAAATAAGATCAAAGTCCATGTAGAATAAACCAAGTTGTAATGTATAGAAGACCAGATCCATCTTTTGACCAACAGCAACAGTTTTTCCTTCAGTTGTTTTGAGCTGCTCTAATGCCTTATCCTGTATTTGAAAAGATGAACAAAATATCTTTAGTACAACCATAACACTCAGTATCACAATGAACCACAAAAATTTAAAGCCATGAATACCTTGTCGCCAATCTGAATGTAGAACAGGGACTTAGCTAAGTGAGCTTCACGTACTTCACTTTCTCCAAGGTTTTCTTCAGCATCAGCAATCCTTTATTGAATTAAAAGCAAAATGTAACTGTCATGTTATATCATAATTGATGAATTTGGTAGGACCAAAATTTATTATGAGAATACTATATAATCATGTAACAGAGAATATCAGTGCAAATTGTCAAGACCCCACACACCATGTAGCTAAGCTAATTAAAAAAAACAATTGCATTAAAAAATTACAGTATATATATATTTATATTTATATTTATGTATGTATACATACACACACACACACATCTAGTATCTTACAACACCATATATGTCCTCCAGTTACTACAACAGCAACTATGCACAAGATTCTTATAGATTATGCCATCACCGTAGACATTAAAATTCAAATATGCATTCAACTTGGATCTGGTCATTTGACATTCTTATGGTGCAATCTATATTTGTTAATATTCTCTCCCTTTTCATTCATTTTCTTTTTCAAACAATAAACATTTGGCATTCACGTATATAGGATCCGAGATATGGAATGCATAGCTTGTGTAGGCAATGTGTTTCAATGAACATCAGTTGGTCAGGATTTTCATTGTGCATTGTTCGTTCACTCATTGCTAGCAAAATTTTATCATCTTCACATAGCTCACTTGCAATAATACAAGAAGAAAGAAGATGTTTCATGAAAATAATCATCGATCACAAGACAAAATCATCAACCTGTTTCACCTGGTCTGGCAAAGAGCCTGAAGCATCTCATTTAAGAGCAAGCTTGGTTGTGCAGCACTTGATCTTTAAATGGGCTTTTTTTAAAAAAATATTTAGTCGGTACAACCAGACTCATGATCCAACATAGCCCAAGCGTCACGCCAATTCCCTTGGCAAATCAGGAATTAATACCTCTCTTGCAACGTGCTCTGAGAAGACACCTAAGAGCGTGTCACACTGTCTCCAGACACAAAATATCACAGCATAAGATCTTGTGAAACCAAAAATGATTTTGAATGATGATACAATGAATCCCTGGTGACAAATTTCTCCTTTTGACATGCTAGGCGTGGCCTCAAGTGACGTGAATACTTAGATTCTTGGCTCGGCTTGGCTTGATGTATCCTTAATATCTATTCTGTTAAGTAATGGACTTACTCATGCTTCAGTTTTACTTTTTGACATATCTTCATTTTCAAATCTTAATAGAATTCAGAGGAACCCCTTTCCGTAGCACAGATTTGAAGGTAATGCATAGATCACTTGTGACGAAAAGGCCTGCCAACACGCATGGTCTTACTCTTACAATTAGAGGTGCTATTTCGGTGACTTAGAACCCAACAAATTACTTGTGATACAAAAGATAAACCTACACAGAAATAAAACTTGATCTCCTTATGCATCACAAAATCTTGCTAGAGGGATCTCAAGGATCAAATATAAGAACTACTGATACTGCATGTTAGGACATATTTGAGATTTAATTGCGCCGGCTTATCAAACACTACATTTGTGTCAAACATCCAAAGCTTAAAATAAGCACATGAAACTATAGAGAAAGCAAAAGAACGGGGATCTCACTTGTCATCGAGCTTCTTGAGCTCGTTGTCGATCCTCCTCCTCATGGAATCAAGAACCGTGGCGTCCATCTCCAGCACCGAGGCAGCGGCCAGGGTTTCGTACAGGGAGGACATGTCTGTTGGGGCAAAAAGAAGGCGAGGACGTCACGGCCGCGAACGGAAGACAGAGGGCAAGGAAACAAGCTAGGATAAGGCATAGGAAGATCTTTCATCGCAAACGTGGTCGTTACCGTCGGTTTTGACGGCATCGAGGACCTCATCGCGGAGGCGGACCTTCTCGATGTCGTCGATGTCGGGGTGGGAGAGGAGGAAGAGCTTGTGGGCGAGCGCGAGGTGCAGCTCCTGAGTTCCCTGTTGCGCCTCCATTTCCCCCTCGTTTCGCCTCTCTTTCTTCTTCTTCCTTCTGCTGGTTCCCTCGATCTCCTCCTTCCGGCGTCGCTCTGTTGGGTTCGGTATATATAACTCCACCGGCTCGCTTACGTTAACGAAGCCCATCGAGGGTCGGGCATGGGCCTTGGACCGGCTTGATGCTGGACCGGGGTTTCAATCTGGATTGGGCTAAACCATGATTGTTGGGTTAGATTTAACTCGGTCATGTGAACGGTGATGCCGCCATGTGTATGGACAGATCTTAGCCGACCAAATCCCAGTCAAAGGTGGTCTGCGGCGTTCTACATCGAAAGCACATCACCGTGTTCTATATAAGACGAGCACCGAAGGAGCAGAGCAATTCGAAGGGGGGAGGCGAGCATGGGAGGAGAAGGCTCGTGGCGTCGGGCGGAGGGCGCCCTCAACCGCGCCGTCGCCCATAGCACCGTCGGCAGATACTTCAAGCTCGAAGCCCGCAAGAGCTCGTTCACCAAAGAGCTCCGCGCCGGTGCCGCCACCTTCCTCACCATGGTCTACATCATCTCCGTCAACGCCGCAATCCTGACCGACTCCGGCGGGCCGTGCACGGTTCAAGACTGCACGCCGCCGGCCGGTCCCGGGTGCAAGGTTGACGCGAACCCGGGCTACCAGAGTTGCCTGTCGAGGACGAAGAACGACCTAGTCATCGCCACGGCCGTCGCGGCCATGGTCGCCAGCTTCGCCATGGGATCCTTCGCCAACCTGCCGCTGGCTTTAGCCCCCGGCATGGGCGCCAACGCTTACTTCGCCTACAACATGGTAGGGTTCCACGGATCCGGCCGCCTTCCGTACGAGACGGCCCTCGCTGCCGTCATGCTCGAGGGCTGCCTGTTCCTTGCGTTGTCGGTGCTCGGCCTCCGCTCCAAGCTAGCCCGCCTGATCCCGCGCTCCGTCCGCCTCGCGTCGGCCGTGGGCATCGGCCTCTTCCTCGCCTTCACCGGTCTGCAAGCGCGCGAGGGCGTCGGCCTCGTCGGGCCGAGCTCGTCGACGTTGGTCACGCTCGCGGCGTGCGCCGAGACGGACGCGGCCACCGGGGAGTGCCTCGGCGGCACCATGCACAGCCCCACGTTCTGGCTCGGCGCGGTGGGCTTCCTCGTCATGGCGGCCTGCCTGTCGTGGGATGTCAAGGGCAGCATGATCTATGGCGTCGTGTTCGTGACGTTGGTATCTTGGATCAGAGGCACCAGCGTCACGGTCTTCCCCGACACACCGCCGGGGAACTTGAGCTACGACTACTTCAAGAAGGTGGTGGACTTCCACATCATCAAGAGCACGGCCGGGAGGATCAGCTTCAGCGGCTTCAACAGGAGCGAGGTGTGGGTGGCCGTCATCACGCTCCTCTACGTCGACGTCCTCGACACGACCGGATCGATGTACTCGATGGCGGAGTACGGGGGGTTCACCGACGACACCGGCGGCTTCGAGGGGGAGTACCGCGCGTTCATCGTGGACGCCAGCGCCACCATCGTGGGGTCGGCTCTGGGCACCACGACGGTCACCACGTACCTCGAGTCGACCGCGGGGCTGAGGGAGGGCGGCCGCACCGGGCTCACGGCCATCACCGTCGCGTTTTTGTTCCTGGTATCCCTGTTCTTCGCGCCCCTCTTCACGAACGTGCCGCCGTGGGCGGTCGGGCCGTCGCTGGTGCTGGTGGGGGCGATGATGATGAAGATGGTGAAGGAGATCGAGTGGTCGGAGACCAAGGAGGCGGTGCCGGCGTTCCTCACCATGATTCTGATGCCACTGACCTACTCCATAGCGTACGGGATCATCGCCGGGATGGGGACATACGTCGCGCTGCATGCGTCCGACTACGTGATGGGGGTTTACAGGTGGGCGACGAAGACGAGGAGGACGATGGATACCACACAGGACCATCAAGCACCTTCCGAGACCGCAGAGGATGCAGCCACAGCCGTTTGACTTGTCCTTCTTGTCATGTATCGAAATCAATGATAAATCTGCGTCAAAATAGGTCAGAGTCGATAGCAAGTCAGCAACAGATGCATCTTTCATGGCAGAAGTTGCGACAGAAATAATTATCATGATTCATTTATGATGTCTCTGCCCAATCTATGATCTGTTCATCCTGATCTCCTATTTTAATCCCTACAATCCAAAGAAAACAAATGTCGACTAAAACATAGGAACAGTGCAAGAAAAGCTATAGAAATCGAATCTAATTTTGACTTTTGTTTCCCTTAGTTTTATGCCTCAGATACAGAAGAACCAAACTGGAGCTTTCTGGTGCGCTTCGCACAGAAGGTCAAAGCTTCATGCTTTGTTCCTGAGCCATATACTTTTCCGGACGCCACTTTCCACCCATCCGCGGAACTGGTGGCCACGGTCAAGCCCGGGCATCAGCTCGCCATCATCGCTGCCGACGTCTGCGGCCTCGGTTGGATGGAGCCTCTGCAAGGAGATGGCGACGCAGTTGGGCGGGAGTGGAGTGGGTTGGTAGCGGAGAGGACGCGAGGACGCGAGCGCACATGGTTTGTGTTCTCGACGTCCGAACTGAACCAGCCACGACTGCTGTCGATGGGATTTCCTTCTTCTTCTTCTTCATCAGTTCACACCATGGACGGGGAGAAAGAGAACACGACGTCAAAAGGCGATGTTGGTGATCTCTGAGACGGACCGAGCGAGCGGGGGCGTGGACGCCAGCTGTGACCGATAACAGACCATTCGTCGAACACCAATTAGAGTATCTATCAACGTCGTTTTTGTGGGCGGTCACGCAACAACATCCATCAAAAGACACGTACGGAGAACTAACGCACCGCAGAAAGGTAACATATAATATATATATTTTTTTATTTTTATAAATATAATATGTTTCATATGTTTCGTATGCATATGTAAATATAATAAATATAATAATCATATGCAAATATAATAAACTATAAAAATTTCAGATTTTTTTGAATTAAATCTAATAATTTAACCACTGTTTCATAAGTGAATATTTGTATAGTTTATTATATTTGCATATGTAATAATAATTTTATAGTTTATTATAAATATAATAATTTTATAGTTTATTATATTTTTATAGTGCATATATAATAATAGTGAATATTTTTGTTAAGATAAAACTTGAGTCAATGGAAGTCTCAACAAAATAGATGAATTCGAATAATATTTTTTTTCTACATTACCTCTTCGAGTACCATTAGCGACTTTTTAACTATTAAATATTTTACTTTCGTATCGATCGTAAATTCGGATATTCTAATTATAAGAGATCTCAAGTCAAAAAGCTTGTTGAGATGATTGAAAGCAATGTTACAACTCATTAGACACTCAAAAGTGGGAGCACAAGTTAGACAATTAAAAGTAACACGAAGAAGAGTACTATTTCCGCATCAAGAAATTTGATGCTAATATTTTCTTTTGTTTGGATGGGCGATGGTTGGGAGAGTCAATTGATCATGGATTAGCTAGAAAATAGCACTACAAAAGAGATTCGACTAGGGTTAGGATTTGCAAATCTGGCCAAACCTAAACTCGTTACCACCTATAAATGTGTGTGACGTGATGACAAAGTCTATGCCCATCTTTCACATACCGACCACCTTCTTTTGACTCCCTATCTCAACCCTAAACACACAAAAAGTATAAAGAAAAAAAAACGAATTTTGTGGTCAATTTTAGGCAATTATCATCTTTAGTTCAAAGCATGTGGCAATATTAACGAAATATATGATGAAGTCAAAAGAGCTTTGATTGGTAAAAAAAGGGGACTTGCCAAGGAGAAGAAGGGATCGCTTGTTGGGACACAGCATGACATGAGTCATGTTCAACTCTCCTTCCACTCATCACTGTGATGAGTATGAATGTTTGACCACTTTGAGGGGAAAAGTTAGCAACATATGTTAGCCCAACCTAGCTTACCTGAAAGAAAAAGGTTAAATGATACATTTTTACTTGGTATAATAGGTGTGCCTATATACACACATTCGTTCATATCAATGTTATATATGATAGGAAAATATCGATCTACATTAGAAACTCCACATGTGACCATTGATCGGACAAAACAGGATAAAATATAATTGATAAAGGATCATTTGGTCGATCGACCATTGATGTGGCCCGTAGGCTCGTGAGAAATTGTTCGTTTTGGACGATGAGCGTACCCGTACGGTTTTATCCTTTCGGAGCATGTAAACTTAAAAAAAAACGTCTCTAAGGGTTAAGGGAGACCTGACAAATTTATGAATCTTTGGTTCTATACTCCTCAACGAATGTGAGACTAAATGACCTTATCAATAATAATATGGGTTTATCATATAAATAATTATAAAAAATATTTCGTGAGAAATATTTTGGATTCAAAAATTATTTTTACTAATTATCGGGGATTAGAGATCCCGAGGCACATCAACCAAAGACCCTCTCTCATTCCACTATCCTTAAATAAGTGACACTAAGATTCGTCGGAATTACACTGTCAAGCATCTCTAACCACCTCAAGAGGGACTCTCACACTAAGTCGAGGCTCAGATGTCAGACCAAATCGAGCTGATCAACCATCTCGATGAGAATCACTTGATACCAAAAGCTAACAGTATACAAGGTTACCCTAACTTTGTGGGGGCATGCATTCCCTATACGTAGTATCTGAATGACTCGTAGCAGGTGGATCATCATCTCTTGAGTATGAGGATATGGACGAGGAGGTTGGTAATCAATTGATTCCCACCAACAGTAGTAGAGCACAAGCTGTGTACGTAAGGCGAAGACAGCTACCCGTTGGAGACTGACTCATCTCTACAGTGATGTCGGCTGCATGTGGACGCAAAACATGACCCAACTCGAGCATCCACAAGCACAATCGTAAAGTCGATCGAGAGAGAGAGAGAGAGAGGGAGAGAGTGACGCTTGTACAGATAAGGATCTCTTCTCCAACTGGACTGTACTGAATCCTGGAGTCGACCCATGTCCTCGATGCAGCTATGGTGGAATCACTAGTAGCCAAGCAAGAGACAAAGGAGGAGGCGCATGTTGACCGGCTCAAAAAGCACAGGTCGCGAGGAGAGGGAAGAGCTGCCGTTGAAGGTGTGGGGTGGGGGGGTTTACTTATATGCTGAGGAGAGGATGGCCTGTGTGCGAGACGCTACAAAACTTGCTTAGATCACCAGCTTGGAAGGAGAGGATTAAGTGCTTCGATCACGTTGCAACTCCAACATCCTACAGCATATCCATGTGGTAGTAACACAAACACATCTAAGATCCGACAACTTCATCTCGTTTGTTGTGTCATAAGAGCAAATGACACCAAATGCTCTCTCTTATGCCATCGTATTCATATCCGTCATCAGCAGTCATCATCATTATCTAGAATCCATGATCCACATAATGTTTTCTTACTAAAATCCTCATTGTGCTTATAATTGGATCCTCCTCATCTGTCATCACCAGTTGTCACCATTCATTTAGATAGCAGAACCTGAGAGACAAAACTCTAAAGTCAGTGTGAGATAGCATGTTAGTTTAACTTCATCCATCCACTTTCAATAAGGGACTAAATCAGACACACCAAATGCAAGTTCACCACATCTCAAGGCCTATATATATATATTCCCACAGAACTTGGGTGATTCTCCATAAACTTGAGTTTTATGGATTCACAATGGTTGGTTCATATTGCTCATTGGAAAGATTTTCCAGAAAGATTGCAGATAAATACACAGATCATCATTCTGTTTAGTTTGCAAGAATCAGGCGGATGAAAATATCAAAACATAACCAAATATATTTGGTTGGTAATTTCGTTTGAGTGTGCCAGAAATGTTGCATTTTGTGCTGGGTGGTGTAATCCATTTTCAAAATACCCATTGAGTAAGCAAAACAGGAGTGAACATAAGACACTAACAAATACTATGACCAAAATGCTAGTATAAACAACCCATATGTTCAGGACACATATGGGGTCATGTATGCAAGTACTAGAATTTACTTCAACTTCTTGATATCTAATGTTGACTTATCTGAACTTGAAACGTAGGCTCAAACTTGCCAGCTACCACAAAGAACTCGCACAGACTTCCCCGCTGAAGGCTGTTTACTGTTGCAAATTCATTCCAACCACTTGTGAAGCCTATAAACCAGGTGCTCTCATGGTACATGACAGGCCATGATCTGTGGGATGGATCCAGGAGAATTATCACTTTTTGTCTTTTCTTGCCATTGTTAACTGGCAACTTTTGGGGCAACTCCTGCAAGTGTTCAAGATGAGAAACACAAGGGCACATTATGTTTCATTATTTAAAGACTAACAATAACAACAGCATCTCATTCATTAAAAAGTGTAACGAGCAAACCAATCCTACTATGATGTCTTTTGGTCCTCTTTAAGCAATTTTGCCTTCAAACATTTATCAATCCTCGTATTAATCCTGCTTATCATCATTGGTCATTTTTCCTATTTTACTAATTCCGTGTCCACAAACTTATTGATCAATCCTCGATAGTAATTTCTGGAGGGAAAATAACATCGTAATGTATGCTAGCCAACCAAAGAACCTTTATCTTAATTGCAAGAGAATAAATAAGACTAAGGTTTCATAAAAAGCCTAACAGAGAGTACTTACATCCAGAGGAAAGATGTGGCCAGCAAAAAGTGATCTTTCAGCAAGACAGACAGCAATCAAGAAGGTTATATAAATGGAGTATGTAAAAAGCAAATACAGTATAAGAGTCGTAACATTTTTGCCATTGTTATCGAAAAATGGGTCATCCAAAGCTTACGCTAATGTAGGGTCTATGGATTGCTTGAGGGAATTAAGAAAAAACTAGCTGCAGTCAGCCTACATAGGCAAGTAGAGATGTTTCAGCGACTCATCTAGAATACATCATGTGCATTTTTTGTCAATTTATTAATTTAACTCATGCTCTTTTTTACTTGAAACAAATATGATCGGTAAACTCTGTAGCGGTAGATAGTCACTGTCAACTATTTAAAAAATTTTAAGAGCAAATTCTCACCCAATTTTATGATGACCATTTTTTATGGCAAGATCTAGAAAAAAAATGAAACCTCATATGAAGTACAGAGGCAAGATCTGTCAATAACAGAATTTTGAATAATAACATTCATCACACGACTGGTAAATCGATTCATTTCAAGAAATAAATTCACACCAATTTGATAAACACGTTATCAAATTAAAGAATGTTTCAAAATCACAGAATCCAGGTCCTGCCTTGATACAGGTGTCAAGGAGACATGTTTTTCATGGGCAAAACAAAAGGCAGATGGAATCCAACAGTGCCAAAACACAAGGACAACAAGCTGATCACCATTTAGGTCACGAATCCAAAATTGCATGAAAAAAGAATTTTGCCATACTCAAGTCAGTAAATCTGATGCAATACCAAAATTCAATGTCAGACGTGCTAAAATATGAATGGGTGAGATGCTACCATCATAACCAACTGCATGATAAAGCAACAAAAGACTTGAAATTGTCTTATAGTGGCTGATTGCAAAGATGCTCAACATGACATTATTTGTTGATCAATTTAACTTTTAGTTAGTATTTGTAATTCAATCGAATGATGATTATACTAAAACCTGATTTTTATTTTTCATATTTTAATGTTACGCAACAATACTTAAATCTGCATATGTTATACTAAACCTGAGCTAATCTAGTCCGATGGACAAACTCATTCATCTAAATTGCTGCTCAAATTTACACCAGCAAATATCATGCACATCTTAAGCCAAATGTCAGTGAGTTGTCTATAAATGTGAAGCTTGCTAAGGATGTTACGAGAAATACTCACGAGCAAGCACCTAGTGTTGGATGATAAGGTTAAGCTGAAGCAGAAAAGAGTTGCCGAAGACAGGTTATCTAAATCCATGTTTTCGATCTTAACGGCTTTAAGATTTTGGCTTCTCAAGCAGAAAGCATTCTCCTCCTTGTCCTCTACTGGAACGGTATCAGGCACTATCATACATTTTCAACTCAACTATTACTGTTGTCATTGGACATATATGAAAGTTTGAATACAGAAAAAGAAAAGAGAAGTCCGGATAACAATCACCAGATTGGAATTTATTTCCCACAGCAGTGTTTGTACCAAGCACATTCCATAGTATACGTCCGACACTTCCAACCGATGAAGACAATTCTTTTCTGGATAAAAAGCCGGGGGTATTTCCTACAAGCAAAGTATTTTTCTTTCATTCTCTGTAGAAAATATGGAAGAGACAATGAGGATGACACACAAAAATAACATCGGAAACACCTATGATAATTTTGAAAATCTATGATGAAGAAATCAAATCCCTTTTGGCCTATTGGTACTTACCATTATCTTCACATGCATGCATAGTCTTGCTGCATGCATGCATACCATTGCCTGGCACATGACCATTTTCACAAACACTTTCGAGATGAGAGAAGGCATCTTTAGACATGGTGTCACTGTAATTGCAGCTTATGCAAGTACCAATTTCAGTGGCAGTTAAACTAACAGGGGTTACTGAAACTGCACCGCGTCCATTCTTCTGATCTTCATTGACAATGTGGCATATGCCTTCCTCTGTGAGAAGAAATTTGCAAGCAACCTCCTCAGATGCAACCAAGTTTGCACCCATACCTCCAGGAGTCTGGTGTCCGTTCAAACCTATCTTCTGGATTATGTTTTCTTCCTGTTCTCCTGCTAGAAAATTCTCATTTGCATTTAGTGGCAGTGGGGAGCCCAAACAGCAAATACTCCGTTTGTTGGTCCCAGAACTTCTGAAAGCAACTGTAGGTGCAGTTTGGGATTTGCCATGGCTATCTTCATGATCCAATAAGTTTCTTTCAACCAATGGGAATGTCGACATATTGTCCAAATGAATCCCAGTTTTGGATCGTTCAACAGAAACTCCAACACAAGTTTTGAATTGTTCAACAGAAGCTTCTTTTTGGGGTTCCTCTACAACTTGTCGACTGATCATGTTGACCAGTGGTCCAGTTAGGTCCTTGACCTCTGCAATCTGTGTACTTCCAGGATCATGGTGATGTTGAGGAGCTTTTTCAGGTTCACCACCAGGTTCTACCACAACTTTAACAACACATTCACCTTCTACAATTCTAACAGAAGAATCATGTATCTTCTGCAGATCTTTCTTAGCAGGACAATATTCATCTTTCGATGCTTCAAAGGTTTTGAGCCTTTTATGCAGCTGAGACCTTTCAAGAGATAAATCTGCCTTAATAGTCTTCTTTGTGCATAATTGTTTGCTGTTTCTTTCGCCAAATTGTACCCTTTCACAAGCATCGATTCCAAACATTTGAACAAAAAACAATGATTTACTGACATGCTTGAACACCAAAAACTCCCCAACATCAATGGAATGATCCAACACAAAATCACGCCATCCTCCTTTAAAAGCCAATGAACCATCAACCATAGATATTTTAACACTAGAAGAGCTTCCATGAAGATCTTCAAGACATACATTCTGATTGACTAAGCCTACTAATCTATCAGCGAATCTTGGTGGTATGAGCTACATACAATTGTTTAAGAGAAGATATTAGATAATAGTACCCAAAAAGTATTGCATGTGAAAAAGGAAGAATAATGCATCGAAAGCAAACATCCTTAGATGTTTCCCTAATGAAATATATTATCATCTACTGGTTAAAAATAGACCTGTTACAGGCTGCCCACAATATAATATCCTCTTGCCAGTTACCATGACTAAATCCAAGCAAAGACAGCACTTGAAAGAAGCGTACCATAAACCGAAGAAACAACACAAGAACTCACAACTATAGAGAAGCGAGGTCTTGATCCCAAAAACTTGACAAACAGAGATATGGCACATTCTCTATGAGGATATAAAAGGTATGAACAAGAAAAAAAAATGCCACAAAATAAGAGAATAGAAGGCATACCAAGAAGTCTCTGAAATTACCGAGCATGATCTTAAAGAAAGAAGACGGGTCGGAACAAGAAGGAAAAGAAGAAGAGGAGGAGAAGGAGAGCTTTTTCCCGGGAGAGCACTGCCTTGCGCTGTCCTTCCGGATCTCACTATTCTTCTTGACACCAGCCATCTTTTGCCCTCCTCCTTCCCAAATCTTCGCTTTTCCTTGCTTTTGCTTCTTCGTAAAGGCCGTCGGAACCCTAACCTTTTGGTATCGTCTCTCTCGCCCAATGCTCACGTCTCTTCTGCCTAAAACCCCCGCAGAACCCTCTGCTCTCCCCGAAAGGCTTTTCATTTCCTTTTAACGGCTTCATCTACCCGATGCTCGAAACCCGAACACTCACCTTTCGTGGGCCGGCGCCCACTCATGCCGCTCGCCTGATGGGTTCGGACAGGGCCTTTGTGGGTCCCACGTCGGAGGGTAGGTTTGACCACTGGACGCGGGTCGAACTCGTCGGACCTCGCTTGTTTGGAAGTGCAGTATTAGTATGACGTTGGGACGAGAAGTGGGACGGACGGACGGCTCTGGTGGAGTTGTGCCCGCAAACCCTAACCACCCCGTGCCGAAGCAGGCGACGAGACGCAAGGGAAGACCGGAAGGGGAACGAATTCCAAACCACCTCGGGTTGGATGCGCTCGATTCTAAGAGCCGGCGTCTGGCGCACTCCCTCCCTTATGGCCATCAATTGCAAGGACCAGGGGCTCCGCCGGAGGTCATGTCAGACGTCAAGGGGTTGTCTTCTCGTCTTTGTACGTTCTTCTACCCTAAAAAAACCGTTTTTTTATCTTCTTTCCCTGAATTAGGTTGCACTGTTATTCAAAATTGATCTTTTGATGCTTCGGAAGAAGCAATGATGGAGAAAGAATGGGTCTTCAGAGGCTACAGCGATGCATTACTGCGGAATCAAGCGCTCGATATTGTCTACGACAATTATAATTGGAGCAAATGTTGTGTACAACTATGAAAGAAAGAATAAGGCATTGTGCTTAAACTAGTTGGCCAAGTCATCTTGCGCCTCTGTATCTTGTCCGCGACCTCTGCACGAGCTCCGACCTCTCCCTGTTGGCCAAAGATGCCATGGTTCTTGCAGTTGCCACCTTCTTGACTAGGAGTCCCCATGTCTTCTCCTCTCCCTGATCTCTCTCCGCCTTCAATTTGAACTGCCTGCAGGAGTCACGAGGAATGGCGAACTTTGTTGAGCTGAAAACTTCCGGCGACCATGAAACGAGAGAGAGAGAGAGAGAGAGAGAGAGAGAGAGTTCGTACTTGCAGAGAGGGACTTTGCAGGATGCAGTTTGATCGCAGAGGGAGGAGTGGAGGCGGCAGAGCCGCCTCATTCTCGTGCAATGTGGGCAGCACTTTGGGACCAACTTCTTGTCGCAGGTGGCGTAGTGGCGGAGGAGGTGTTGCAGTCTCTGGCACGTGAGAGGACTCTTGCACGGGGACTTCTTCCCGCTCGAGGCCTCGTCCGCGCAGCCGCCGGCGAATGTGTGTTGCAGGCAATCCATCGCCTCGCCTAATATCTGGTACATCTCCTGGTTCGCTCGTTCTCTTCTCCATCGCTTCTTTCTCTGCATGTTCATGCGGGATCGGGAATGAGTACTCGAACTAATCCTTCGCCGGAAACTGCATAGAGTCCAAGACGTTTCCTGGGCAATGCCTTTCCGATAGGATTACATGCGTCTATGTGCAGGTCACGAACCTGGTCGGCTTCCTCCAAGAACTGGAGGATCTCGAGCTCGAGTGCGGGGTCATGCTTCTGAACGAATCGCCACCCCTCCGTCTGCTGCACCGCCGCAAAGTCCTTCGCCACCTGCCTCATGCACCGCTGACGCAGCCACAACGCATCGCACATCCTCGCCAGTTTCAACACGTCCATCACGTTCTCGGCGCTCACCCTGGCGGCGGCGGCGGCCTCACACCCCCGCTTCAGCCACGGAACCCGGTACGCGTGCGACAGCGCCAGCAGAGCCACGCCGTGCCTCCCCATCGCCTCCTCTGCCTCTCTTGAAGTCAGCACCGTTCTACCCACCATCAATCCATCAGCGCTCGAGCCAAGATCCGGACTAATGCGAGACCAAGTTCCAGTAATTTACCTCGAAGAAGAGTGAAGGAAGCAAACGAAGGCGAGCACTGCATCATGTGGCACGCCGAGGATGTGGATGATCCTGTCGGAGTTCCAGGTTTTACGCGGACGATATAACAACCGCTCCAACACCGGCGAAGCCGAACCCTATACGGATGCATTCATAACGATGAGGGAGAACAATCACACGCGGAGAGAGTAGGCAGTATCATCGGAGAGAAGGCAATACCAGAAGGCTCGAATGCGCGGCGATGCTTTGCCCATCGGACGTGACGATGCGAACGTCAGCGGGAGGGATGTGATCATCGTTTCCGGCCTCGTGCCATCGCCGGAAGCCATCAGCATTAGCAGGAGAAGCAATCATCTCTGCAACAACGAACAGAGCTCTTCTTGTTACTTCCTATCAAGCTGAGCTTTTACGAGGGAAGGAGAGAGAGATGGGATTGGTCAAAAGGGTGTTTATAAAGAGAGAAGAGGAAGGATGAGATGGTCCAGATGGATGGCATGAATCTGAATATAGCTGCCATTAAAGTGGTTGGCCAAAATAAGAGGCAAAAGAACGCAGGGATTTGTTCCCATTTTGAGGATATAAATTTAGAACATGACCTGGTGGATAAGGTTGCCTCGTCAGCAGCGACGAAGCGCAAGACCTGGGGGCATCGATCCAATGCAATCTAGTTTTTTCCTGGTCAGATGTTCGACAACTGTCAAATCCGGTGCTCCGACATTATTCTCAAGTGATATAGTCGGATTTGGCCAGCTCGTACCTTCTTTAGATAGGACCTCTTCCACATAAGCAATGTGGAGGATTCATGGATAACCATCACCAACAGAACGATTCAAGTCTCTTCTCGTTTATTTGATTACTCTTTTCTATTTTGTGATCTAGTTTGCTGTCCCACACATTCCGTCCTTCCAAAATCTTGGAAAGACGCGTGATAGGTGACCATTAAGCTTTCAGGAAAAGGCGTGTGATGTTGTTATCACTCATCAAACACCTTCGAGGGACAAAAAAGAAAAAGAAAAACACAAATTATGCCTATTCAAGTGTTATGTACAAGCCAGAGGAGGTACGGGGATTTCACCTGACATGCTTGGATGAGTGACGAGCGCAGCGGTAGAGTTACAGCAAAGGATCACTGTAGTTTGGCAAGCTTCTTCTGTCCAATGTAAAATCTCTTGAAATAACCTGCCACCATGATTATATTCTCAAGTAAAAAACAGGAGACCGATCTTTTACTTGAAGGTTTTGTGCCTTGTTACTGTCCAGCTCCATTCACACCTTGGGTGACGGCTGAGGATCTTATGCCCATGTACTTAGTGTGACATTGGGTGAGCACATAACACTGTACATGTCCTCCAACAGGGCTTGAGCATAGGCCGTGGTCCAAAGGAACGTCACATCGTTCCTTGTTCTGAGTGTCTTCAGCTCGGATGGCGTTCTGTAGCTTGGTGGAATGAGAAGAGGTGATTCAGGAATTGCTCTGGCTCCTGGCCCTCTCTAATTATCTGTTGGATACACAATAATATATTTAGCTTTTGATCAACAAACTACACACAAGCAAATGATTTTACCTTAAAAGATATGGCATATTAGACTGATTGATCACATATTTTACTCTAGAGAAGACTTTACATAGAAACAGACAAGTCACCACATCTAGGGCCAGCAAAGCAAGAAACTAAGAATTCATTGAATGAGCCAACATGGTTTCCCACAGTAATACTCCTTTTGTACAGATTAGAAAAAACAACAACAACAACAACAACAATAGCAGAATTGTCACAACTTTTTATAATTATAATTTCACCTAAACACCTTTTCCATGTTTTGCATATTGGAAACTGTGAACTACATAATTATCTATGTATTGACCCTCGAGCTACTATCTCTGCCATAAATCAATCGACAGACATAAATAGCCATCTCACTTTGTCAAGTTAATATGTGAATTTTGTTCTGAAGGAGGATAGTAGTGGAAAGTGGGTTATGTCAGACAATCTTCCAAATTTATGGCAAATGTTGTATGGTTAGGATTTATAGTTTGTCACAGTTTCTCAAAAACAGTAATCTTTGATGGAGGAGAGAGAGTTCGATTAAGGGAAGCAAACACATCCTAAGATGGATATTTGTTTACTAGGTTCTATTTCATATCCTGCTAATTCCAGTAAGATAATGGAGAGATCAGCCCACTACTTCATAAGAAGTAAAATAGATATCCCTCCATGATAATTATTTAGACCAACCACATGAATTCAGAAACAGGAGCATGGTTCTGTGTGCGGCGAATGGCTACCTATGGACAGCACCAAGATCGAAAGGATAAAGTTCATGAATTGATTGAAGTAGACCACAATGTAGGGAAAGATGGCACAACATGAAGAGAATTTGGAATTTACGATGGAAAATTTTGTTAATTATTTGCCTTACAGAAGGTTTCAGAAAAGCAATATTGCATATATCTATTATTGAAATGTGAAACAAAAATTATGAGACTTTTGGAACTCAAGGAATCTAATATAATTTCCACACAGTTGACTAAATCGATATCTAAATCGATGCAAAAGGACAAGTTGAAGGAAGAAAAGAAGAGTAGATGCAAACTCTAAGCAAACTACTTTGGCAATTTATTCCCAAAGAATTCTTCAAATATTTTCTAAAAAATAACCAATCCAGGTGCGTTGACAAATCCAGGTAAAAGCTGAACCCTATGGTTTCAGCTTTGTCATACATAACCAGACAAGTTATGAGCTTTTGAAATACATGATTTCCTACGGACATGTAACAGAAATTTTAAGGTATGATTCTTCACCTTTCATGAGAGAATCCATGCAACTTCTCCTACAGAGAAAGTTAACAATGCATATGAATATACTATGAACTCAATAGCCCACAGGCAGTTGCAGCTTGCATCAGCATCTAACCTCTGCTACTTGTATATACACCAAAATGACATTGCTAAGTTCTAACAGTTTGTTCCTTCGTAACGTCCCAACTATTTGGGATTAGCTACATGAACTATTTTCCGCCATTGAACTGCCAGTATAAGAAGTTACAGTTTCTAGACAACTTCCTATTCTCAACTTTATGAGTCAATAAAATATACCTGGTCGATAGAATAAGTGTAAATGGAATTCGAAAAGGTACAAGTTTAGGATCTAGAAGAATATTGCAATGTTATGTTTCTCTCTCCTTGAATTTAAATACAAGTACTAGGCTGGATTCTAGCTTGTTTAACGATATAATCTTCTTCTCCCAATCGATCATAAACAAGTATTATGGTTTGTTCCGTAGCAAGTAAACTAGCCTAACAGATAAATGCCTCAATAATCCTAGTTAAAAATAAGTAGGATGGGCATTATGAGATGGAATCTCCAAGGACAGTGCACCTTGTTCACATGTAAGATCCTATATTATTTGCATAACAAACATTCTCATATAAAAAAATAACGACAGATTTCATCAATGACAAATTCTCTGAAAACATGGAAGACAGATATTTCCCAAAAAGAATTTATGAATAAGTCCAGATTTGCAATCAGAATAGTATTACAAATCAGCATATACATCAAGGAAAAAGCACAAATAGGTTGACAAAAGTATTACGTACCTGTACAGGAGTGTCCACCGGAATACCCATGTGATTGAAGAATTCTGTGCTAACCCTATCCAAATACATAAGCTCATGTTCTTCCTTGACTCCGCTAATATCCTTCCCACTATTTCTTCCTAGCCACACATAGATTTTTTTTGTCCTTGGCTTTCTTGAACCTGATTTTGATTCCGATGCCAACAACAAGAACACTGATTCGGTGTCAAGGAGTCCAGGATGAACATCTTCCACTTTCTCCATATCTGGCCACCGGAAAAGAACAGGGTGAATTGCTTGGTTATGGTCATCGGCACAAGAAGCTTCATCTTCTGCAGCGTCACCCTGATCAGAAGCACCCAATGAGAGTCGTCGCTCTAGATCAAAAGTTTCTTGATCGTCTTCCACTTCAGAAATAAAAGGAGGAGATGGACACCAGTCCCTTACAAAATCTGTTGGAGAGGCTCTTTCATCGGCATCACCAACTGATGGTAATAGAACCAAAGAAGGAGCATCGCTACTCCTACGTTCAGCTAATGATCTCAAATCCTTTCCCTTCACGTTTCCAGAATCCATAGGTTGCAACTCTGAATTCAGCTCAGTTTGTGGCATCCTATGCAATTCTGACCTTGGTGGTGATAAATTGTACCAATCTGAGGACGATGACGAGTTTGGCGAGAAGGTGGACAGAATCGAAGCAGAGTCCGTCGACGAGGATGATGGTGTGGCGCTTGATTCGACCGAGAATGACCCGGGGGACCGAATTGTATCCGTTGCATGCGGTTCGTCGTTGTTAAAACTCCTGGTCTCCACCACCGCCTTTATGATCTCCTTCCAGCCCTTCTCTGCAAACTTGCGCCTCAGGCGACCCCAACCATTCTCCTTCACCGGGGGCCTTCTCCCGGCACCTGCCCACGGCAGTGGGAGAGGCGGCGCCACTCTGGCTCTCGCTGCGGCTCTGCGGAAGATGTCGTAGTCGAGATCATATAGCTCCACTGTCCTGTTCCCAAGAAGCCCTTCTGGGGCGGGGGATGGGGGCTCGTCGGTGAGGGCGGCCCAGAAGACTGCAGGCTCGGAACCCTCGTGGACGGTGGTGATAGGGCCCTCGGCGCGCTCGTAGCGAACGACCTGGAGCGCGGCAGTTGCGGCAGCGGCAGCCATGGCGGGACAGCTGTCGCGGCCGAGCCAGACGTAGATGGCGGTGGGCACATGGACAACGAACGCGCCCCGAGAATCGAGGAATCCCGTGCCGGAGGTGGCGCTGAGGTCGACGGATTTAGGGACGAGGTAGAGGGGGTCGTAAGGTGACTGGGGGGCCAAGCGATACGCGCGGAGGGCTGCCGAGCCGGGTGTCGGAGGGAGGGCGTGGACACGGCGCTGACAGCGGAGGAGTTGGGCGGCGAAGCCGAGGTTGGGATCCACCGAGGGGCGCACAGCGCGGACGGTGCGGAGGGCGTCGTCGAAAGGGAGCGCCCGGCGCCACATGATGTAGGCGACGACGAGGGCAGCGGAGCGGGAGGCGCCGCGACGGCAGTGGACGAGCGCGCGGCCGCGTGGGGCGACGCGGGCGCGCTCGAGGAAGTCGAAGGCGTCGTAGAGGACGGAGGCGAGGTCCTCGGCGGGGGAGTCGCGGAGCCACAGGGTTCGGTATGCCAGCTCGCCGCGGAAGTGGTCGGGGCAGGCGCCGCCGGCGCAGTTGAGCACGTGGGTAATGCCGTTGCGACGAAGAGCAGCGCGATCGCGGGCCGCCGCGTCGCCGCCCAGGTAGACGTGGTCGTCCACGCGGGAGATGTCGCCGTCGCCATCGTCCGCGGCCGGGGCAGCGGCGGTGGAGGGCGTGGCGGGCCAGTGGCCGGAGTCGTCAGAGGCGGGGCGGGGCCAGGCGGCGAGGGGCGGGGGAGGGGGGAGGGCGAGGCGGCCAGGTTTGGGGGGCCGATTAGAATTTGGATTAGGGTTAGGGTTAGGGTTAGGGTTGGAATTGGAATTTGAGCGGGCCGTCCAAGTGGCGGACCGGAGGAGGAACTTGCGCGGCGTACCGGAGGAGGAGGGATGATCCTCGCCGTCCATTTTGTATGATTTACCTCTTCTTGGTCGTCCTATCTCAAGTGGGGCAGGAAGAAAGCCATCGTTAACTAAGATCAGAGAGACAGAGTACAAGAGAGAGAGAGAGAAGAAGAAGAAGGATTCAACAATGGAGTAAAAATTGGCAGCTGTCTGTGCTGTCCCCAAATACAAGCATAAACAACAGCAAACGAAGGGGAAGAAGAAAGGTTCGATGGATTCATATTATTGTTATCGTGCGTTGTTCAGCATAAGGGAAGGTGAAGAAGAAGAGGGAGACGGAGGAAAGGGACGGGTTGGTACGGCGGAAGGAAGCAACAGGGGGAAAGCCGTCTTCGGTGGTTGGAACGGCTGACTCTTTGACCAAAGGTTAGGTAGTTCAACGGGACGTCGGCAATGGCTGCTCCCTTTCGTGCGCTTCTGTGGGCCCTACCCACTTCCACTAGCCCGAACCTCCGTGTCCACTGTGAGTTCCGATACGCTGTCTCCTTCCAAACAGGGTACAGCCACGGAGAACGCTCCGTGTCCTTTCCTGGATGGCGTCTCGGGGTACGACCCACACACGCGTAATGCCATGGGTACGCTACCGTCAACCCTCCCCCGACTCAGATTTGTGACGATGAGATGGAAAAGGTGTTAATCTTCCGCAGCTTTTCTTCCGTACCCGTCCACTCGATTGCTGTGATGTTGAAGGACCCCATGCCTCTTCCAATAACGATAGAGGTGACCAACCGTGTGTACACAAGAAAAGCACACACACATCACTATTAATAGGCAGGGAAAGGCGGTCACATCGTTGTTGGACGACGTCATGCTTATGTAAGCTTACAAAGACCAGCGACTGGAATTCAGTATCTTTAATTTTCTTGGTTCGAACAGATAATTTTTTTGTGCAAATTTCTCAAAAAAAATTCATAATTTATTAGAACACTTTTTACTTTTTTAAAATATAAAATTATTGCTTAACGATCAACCTGTGGCCTATTGTGATCGCCCCCATTACCTTCTCCCTTTTGCATAGATCACCTTTGATCATAAGTGCCTTTCATGTAAGTTTCACTATTGTCATCATGAAACCTTGTCTATCCCAAGCATCGACTACTCATTTAGTCATCACTCCCTCATTACTTCTCTTTAAATTGTGGTTCGTCTCCGTATTATCAACACTTATAGTTTTATTTTTAGATTTTTCATACTTTTAACCTCAGACAAAAGCTCACACAAATTTATTGTCACCTTTAACATCACCATCATCACCGACATTGATAGTAACCATAACCCTAACCTCTCCTTTGACTTTAAGCCATCCAATTTTTAATTCGTCTCCATTGTTACTTTCAATAAGTAATTTAATATAGATTATTAAAGTAATCAGATCTCATCGAAACGTCTTAGCTCTACAAATATTTCGCTAATACTATCAAAGACAAGGGGTATAAAGAACGAGGATAAAAGATAAAGCAACAAGACATGTAAATGAGATAAAAGAGACTGAACGACCCGCAATGTGATGGAGGCTAGGGGCACAAGGAAGATGATCAATAGGATTGGGATTACGAACAATCTCATATTTTATAAAAATAAAAATAAAATTGCCCAATAATTTTTGTTACATCAAATATATGATCATAAATGCAAGAATCGTCTTCCTTTCATGTCAACTGCCATGTCTTCTACGTTCCCATGGCAACCGCATATGAGAATGTCTCGTCTATGCACAGGGAAAGGACTGACACAGATAGCACCTGTGCTTCGATGCTATCTTCTTGCTAGCTCCATTACTGTAGGACCTCAGGATTGATGAACCATGGGACCACCAAGGATCTTTGCAGGGGCTTCTCCACCTTCGTGCCCAAGACAGGGCACCACACCACGGTGGAATCTTCTGCATCTACTGCAACTCTGCAACACCACAGTGATGTTGTCCAAGACACAGCTTCTGTGCATCTGGAGTTCACGGACAATGATAGTTTCAGGAAGATCGATGCTTTGTTTGGCTGCTCGAACCCTGTAATCTCTCATGCTGGCAACTCTACATCTCCGCCAAGAGGTAGTTTGAGGTCCTCTCCGTCAAACATCTCCGATTCGTGTGGAAAATGTCAAAGAACGGACCACGAATCATTTGTTTCAGCATAAAATAACACGCACAGTGGCTGCAAGTCAACGCGGCCATGGCCTGAAGGTGCGAAGTCAACTGTGCTCCTCGCATTTACCCTTTGGCCAATACCGAAGGCCAGCATGCCCACAAGATCCCCGGTCTCTGTTCTTGGACGAAAGAACGGAGCCAGTCCGACATCCTTTGGGCCCCATGAAGAGCCCCCACATAGAGACACATAGAGAAGAAGGGGAAAGCGAGACGACAAGCTCGTGCAAGAAAAATAAGCAAGAAGGCCTCTTAAGTCCACGCTACGACCCGAAGCGTCCCTCTGCGTTGGACTAAAGAACAGAGATGAGAGATACCCTTTGGCTTCCCTTTGGACACTGGCTCAGGAAGACTATTTAAGAAGACCGCTCCCTCCATCGGGCAAACAAGACCTCCATCTCCTCCTCCAGCAAGAGACAAACACCATGGCTGCTTTGCTCTCGAATCAAGCCGCAGCCCTCCTCGTCCTCCTATGTTATATCGGGCCTTCCGCCGCGGTGCTGTTCTCCTCCCTTCCGCAGACTCTCAGAGTCACAGCATCCCCGAGTCCAGGCCAAGGTTTGTGCTTTGTCTTTAAGCATGGTGGCTCTTCCATTACATAGATAAGAGGGATTGTATTGTTTGTGTGGTTCGTGCAGTGTTGCACGCCGGCGTCGATGAGATCACGGTGACTTGGGCGCTAAACCAGAGCCTGCCGGCGGGGACCGACACGGGATACAAGAAGGTGAAGGTGACCCTGTGCTATGCTCCGGTGAGCCAGACCGACCGCGGGTGGCGCAAGACGGATGACCACCTCAAGAAGGACAAGACGTGCCAGTTCAAGATGGCCACCCGCCCCTACGCTGCCACCGGCACCGTCACGTACACCGTGGAGCGCAACATCCCCACGGCGACCTACTTCGTGCGGGCCTACGTGATGGACGCCTCCGACACGGAGGTAGCCTACGGGCAGAGTACCGACCCCAAGAAGACCACCAACCTGTTCGACATCGCGGGGATCACGGGCCGGCACGCGTCGCTGGACATAGCCGCGGCGTGCTTCTCCGCCTTCTCCGTCGTCGCCCTCGCCTTCTTCTTCGTGGTCGAGAAGAGGAAGGGGAAGAAGTAGGGACGGTTCTCCTTGCACAGAGAAGAATAGGATCCTCTTCTTCGACGGGTCTCCTGGTTTGCCGAGTGGTGGTAGGGTTGTAGCGGAAGTCTACGTGTGTCGACATGTTTGATGTGGTCTTCTTGCAGGTCTCGATGATTGCCTAACTAATAAATGAAACTCGACGTGTGTTGCGTATTCCCACCAATTCATGATCCCAAGTTAATGTTCGATCGTTAGGGATGAAGGTAAAATATACACGAGTAGAAGATTAATGTGAATTAGATTAGATCACTGGTTTTTTTTGGGGGTCAATTAATGAACGAGACCGACCACGCTTCGGTTCGACTTGGGAACCGATTCGAAACAATCAGACGTCTCAGGTCTCCCGGTTCGATCCGAGCCGAAATAGACCCACGCGGCCCCCTCATTTTCGTGTGACACGGTGGCAAATAAGCCTTCCTCGGTTGCTGAGTTGCTCTCACCAAACTTTCAAATGTTCACGTGAAAGCGACGGACTCATATTATATACCACACACATTGCCACGCCACCTTCGTCCCCACCACTATTCACTTTCCATCTTGTGCTACTCTCCCTACAGTTGCTCTTCTTCCGTAATTTTCTTCATTTATATCATATTGGTGGAAGTACATACGCGAATTTAATTCAAAACTACACTATTGTTGAAAATATATATTACGTCCAGCCCAAGTCAATGATTATATATATATATATATATATATATACTTAAAAATTTATAATCTTTAAGATGTGATTCATAAGAATATCCAAAGTAATTCCGAGGTGAGGACGTCAAACTCTCGAGATTACTCCTACGTCAAAATTAATGTTGAGAGAAGTTTTTCATCCCAATCTCATATGATATTTAAATTAATTATCGATGACTTAATGGACATCGGACTTTTCAAAAAAAAAATCTTAGATATCATGTCGAAGAGTATTATTTATATTAGATATTAGAAGAAGATAATGATAATATTTTTTTCACATGGACGATAGGGGACGATAATCCCAAATGGCCTATCACGCGGATCATTGTTCACGCGGACAAATAGGAGAGGATAATATGAGCTATTTCTTTCCACAATAGTTTCACACGATGTTATTTATCGGATGATAATTAATTATTAATATATATTTTTTTAATCAATAATAATGCTTTAAATACTCATTGTCGTGATAAAAACAATAGAAGCGTTTGAGGAATTTTAAATAAATCGATATAAAATTTGAAATAACGTAGACACACCTCAAAGTATATCCTCTTCCAATAATCCAGTGCCACGTGTACAGAAGTAGGCACCTTATACTGTACCTGCAGAGCACCAGAAGCTCTGCGAAATCTTTCGCACCTCAAAACGTCACAAAAAAAATATTAGTTCGATGCCGTCTTAATTTCCAAGTCGGTGGCAACATATTTGCGACGCCTGTTTTTGTTTTCCTGCGGTCAAGCGCGAGAGAAAGAATAACGAAACAAAAACAATAACGAAAATGGAAACGAAAACAAAAACAGAAACACGATTTCCCGTCACCTCTCGGAGTCGAACGCCATTCCGTCGCTCGTCTATATTTATCCTTGCGATCTCCCCAAATCCCTAGCAATTCGATTTCCTCTTTTCTTTGTGTCATGTAACCGTTCGATTTCGGAGCATTTGAAGGATCAGTGCGTGAGAGGGTCGGAGATTCGCGGCGAGATGCCCGGAGACTCCTCGCCGGAGCCGGAGCCGGACGATCCGGACACCGAGTTCGTGGAGATGGATCCTAGTGGACGCTACGGCCGGGTCTGTCCTCCCGATCCTTAGCTCTTATGAACCCTCAAATTCGCCGATTAACCCTCATCCTTGTATTTGATCGTCTCTTTTCTTTATGCAATCCCACGCTCAATAGCAATCCTCGCCGGTCGTTTTTCTTGTGTAGATTGAGCAAATTCTTTGATGATTTAGACCTTACTCTTTCGACGTCTTTGTGTGTGATTTTGCAGTACAGGGAGGTCTTGGGGAAGGGCGCTTTCAAGACTGTGTATCCTTAATCATCGGTTGTATAGGCGTAAAGTATTGTTCTTTGATTGTAGCGTTGTTTGTCTAGCTCTGATACAGCATTTTCGAGCTGATTGCAATCCTTGACGTGCGGGTAATTTCTCAGCTACAAGGCTTTTGATGAGTTGGAAGGAATAGAGGTTGCTTGGAATCAGGTCAAGATGACGGATTTATTGCGGAGTGCCGATGACTATGACCGGCTCTGCTCGGAAGTTCTGTTGCTCCAGACTCTGAAGCACAAGAACATTATCAAGTTTTACAACTCGTGGCTGGACGACAAGAACAATAATATCAACTTTATAACTGAGGTCTTCACCTCCGGGACATTGCGACAGTATGTCCTTTTTTCATCACTCAATCTCTTTTTGAAGAACATCCAGATTCCTTTTGTTTAGCCAAGACTGCTAGATGATTTGTTTTTAATCACTTGTTTGTCGTGTTAGGTATAGGAAAAAACACAAGCATGTGGATGTAAGGGCATTGAAGAAGTGGTCGAGGCAAATCTTGAGTGGACTTCACTACCTCCATAGCCATGATCCACCAGTTATCCATAGGGACCTGAAATGTGATAACATATTTGTAAATGGAAACCAAGGGGAGGTGAAGATAGGTGACCTAGGATTGGCAGCCATTCTTCGCCATGCTCACTCAGCTCATAGTGTCATTGGTGAATGCTTCCTTCCTCTTAGTTGGAAACTTGGAATGTTAGATTTCAAATGATCGTGGAAGTTGAATTACCATTCACTATGTTGTTGTAGGGACACCTGAGTTCATGGCTCCAGAACTTTATGAGGAAGAATATAATGAGCTTGTTGATATATATGCATTTGGCATGTGTCTGTTAGAGTTGGTGACTTTCGAGTATCCATACATCGAATGCACTAATGCAGCACAAATATACAAGAAAGTGACCTCGGTGAGATTACTGGATATCAACTATTGGTTTACCTTTTCTTTGTCAGTCTATCAAGCAGTGGATTCTATAAATTTGCTCCCCTTTTTTTTCATAAGAATTCAATTGATTGACACTTGGCATGTTAGTATTTCTGGAATCTTAAGTGTTGGTAGAGATATAATAGTGTTAATGTCCTCATCATGTACACTCATGCTTTTCAAGAAATTCAACTAGGACGGCTTCGTCCATCTAATAGTGACACTTTGCTTTTATGGTTGAGTTATCTCACACTTACGATTTATGATATTTTTCATCCAATGCAATTAAAGGCTATGAAAAGATCATGCATTTGATGCTAGTTTTCGCTTGATGTATAAGAAAACCCTATATCTGAATACACACTTCTTAAATTTAGTTGGGCAATCTTTTGGAAGGTTCCTTTTAGTCCTTCTGTCTACTCAGGTCAATTGGTCAGAGTATGCTTTTAAAATTTTGAAGTTGAATTGGGCTTGTTCAGTCATTTGGTTGCCTTTGTTTGTAGCCTTGTACAACTCGTACTAGGTTGTAGCAAGGTTTCAAATCTTGATCTAGTGCCAGTGCTGGATGGCATTCTAATTGATATGGTACTAATTCGGTTTAACATACCTATTCTTGGTATAGATTGTATCTGTTAGAACTTCTAGAGAAGAGAGAGAGAGAGAGAGAGAGAGAGAGAGAGGACGAGGAGGAAGCAATGGCGGGGGTGAAGATGGAGGAGGATAAAACATACACGGAGGGGGAGGTGGTGGTGGAAGTGGCAACACAGGGAGAAGAGGGAAACAGCATGGACTAGAGGATGGATGAGATGGCAGTTGTGACGAGAGGAGCAGGAGTAGACTCTGTCAACACAAGGAGGAGGCAATGGATAACAAGTCAAATTTATAGGCAGGGGCAGGTGCAGAGGATGCTGCTACAATGTCGGTGGATGCGAAGGAGAGACAAGAGAAGAAGAGAGAGAGAGAGAGCCCATATTAGAAAAGAGTTTACAAGTTTCGGTACCAAACTGTAGGCTTGTCGCCTGATGCACCTACATGTACTGGTCATAATTTGACCAGTCCACTTGGCACAAATAAGTGTACCTAGTGGTAAACATTAGTTACAACGGGAACGGATGAAATTGCCATGCTTGGCACTGGTCATGGCTTGGACTTGTGAAAACTGATACATCTTGATCGGTCCAGTTGGTTCTCTGAACCTTGGGTATTAGTATACAACCATAGCCTCTTACATCTAGTTTGAGCCGAACACGAGAATATAACAGTCAACTTGGAATATTAGGAAATGGTACAACAACCAACTGTACTTCCTTCTTCATTAGATAAATTTCTAACTCGAGGAGAATTGGAGTGGCATGAAGCATGATCAACAAGGAATTGATTGTCTGTGATAGAGTATAAAAAATAACTTCTTTGCTTATAATATTATTTCTAGAATGTTTCTCTTTGTTCCTCTTTGTTCTCTACTCTCTCTCATTTTTTTCCCCTTCCTCTCTTATTTAGCAGCTATTTGTCTCCATTTTCATGTTAGCTCTGCTGTGTAAACAGATCAGATGATGTTTCCCTTTTTTGTCAATCTGATCATGGCTGAATCTGATTGAATTGAATCTCTAGTCTTCATGTGTATCTGTCTGCAAGAGTTGTTGTACCGAGGCCTTGTGCACCAGCCGACTTGGGTATTAATACATAGTCTCACACAATGCCATAGATGCACCGATACATTTTTGATAATGTAACTGCTTTATATCAGTTGTCCTTCAAAATTTCAGAGAGACATGTATGTTGTAACTGTTATATGCCACAACTGATTTGGATGTATTAGGATGAGCATCATCTAATTTTTTTGGTGTATTATAAGAAAAAGGTCAATTTTTGAAAATCCATTGACGTATCTATTCAGTTTCAAGATACATAATCAATGCAAGATCTTATGGAGACCTTGTTTGATACGATTAATGAGTGCTATATATTATAAGTGTTAGCTGATAATGATGCTAAATTTAAGAAGATGAGTAAACAACTGATGGACGGATGTTTGCTATTTTCTCTGGTCTACATTCGATCCCGTCCTCATGGAACCACTATTACTAAGTTGGTCATGTTTTGTTAAGTTCTGCATTTTGTTTGTTTATCACCAAGGTGGTAGATCATAGAGTAAGTTGGAATCATGTTGTATATAAATGTAGTTATTCACATTTTGGTTGAAGGTTGCTCCTCTATGACCTAGGTGGTCAAAGGTTCAAACCATGAAAGTGACTCTTGTAGGTGTAAAGCTTTATATGTTGACCCTCCCTAAAAGTTACATTGGTGGGATGTGTATTAGGTTTGCTCTTCGACTTTCTTTGACTTTTGATGATTTTTTTTGGGCACATGATGATGCTTGACAAAGTGCTAACTTCCCATTATACCTGTTCTGTATAAGATTAATTGTTTTGATCATTCTCAGTTTATTATTATTATTTTATATTTTCCCAAGTTGCCAACATAGAACTTTTCTTTATGCATCAAGCACAGGAGGTTTTTGTTTGTGCTACAGAAGAATGGAAGTATTTGTCATTCATATATCCGGGCAATTTCTGTGTGACCTGGGCTCTAATATTCTTTGGAAGTTCCACACGGCTTTATCCCTGTGCATTTCACTGGTCTAAACATAGTTATTTTTGATAGATTATATGGCCTTGTTGTCTGGTGTGCCTGGAATTTATTTTATTAATCATAAAAAAAATTACATTTGTTGCATGTCATAATCTTGATGTAAGCCATAAGTCAGCTGCTTTACAAAGCGGTTCTCTGTTTTAAACTGTCTAATATGTTGGATTATATGGCATGTAGGGAATCAAACCTGCTTCATTGGCTAAGGTGAAGGATCCAGGAGTCAGGAGGTTTATTGAAAAATGCATTGCCAACGTTTCCGAGAGATTGCCTGCATGGGAATTATTATTACACCCTTTTCTCCGACTCGATATGGACAATGACAGCATAGGTTCCCTGAGACCATCTCCAGGCCAGCCAGGTAGAGAAAGATTGGACTGACTTCGTCATGGTTGTAGCATTTCCATTGGTGTTTATGAGATATTAGCTGAGACTTTATGCTCTCTTTCTTCGATAAATTTATATTGCAAATGCAGATTTTGTTGGCCACTCCAATTCAAGAACAAGTTATGACAATGAAGAACCAGCTACAACTGGTCGAGATTTCACTGTGGAAGGTCAACGCAAAGACCTCAACACGATATCCTTGAAGCTCCGCATCGCTGATTCGACAGGTTTACGGCTATGCTAGTTTCTTCACTTGTGAGTTACTCATTTCTTCATTATTACTCTCAACTCAATGTTCCGGTTGCTGAATTGTTTGCAATAGGTCAATTTCGCAACATTTATTTCCCATTTGATATTGGAGCAGACACATCAGTAAGTGTTGCCACAGAAATGGTGGCAGAATTGGACCTTACGGATCAAGATGTCACAACCATTGCTGCAATGATAGATGCTGAGATACAGGCATATGTCCCAGATTGGATGCCAGGATATGCTTTTGACAATAATAGCAATGATGATACTGTTTCAGATAGCAATAGCCATGCATCCGAAGCTGTAGATGAAGTTTCTGCTTTGCCCAATCAATCAGATTATCCTTCTGGCGGTCTTACACTGGAACGGTTCCCTTCTGGTCGCAAGTATTGGTCTGGTTCTCCAAAGGCAACTACTGTGGACTTGCCATCATCTCCTGCACGTTCTAATTCATATTCCGAGTTGGATGATCTGCATGGAAGTGAAGACATATCTGATGAGGTTTACAATGGGAAGGGTGATTCTTTTAACAAGGATGGCCAGAGAGAACGTTGCCCAAATGACAGCTTTTCAGCCAAACAACAGAGACATTTCCCACATTTTAGCGACAGTGGTGACAATAGACTGGATATTGGTTTGTCACCGTTATCTTCTAATTTCAGAAACCGGTCCTCCAGTAACAGGCTAAACCAGGATAATGAAGAATCAGCTTCATGCGCTGGATCTCAGATGTGTCATGCCCCAGCCAACTCTGAGCAGCACAAAGGCAATGATCAACATGTACATGAAACTTTGCTTGCAAATGAGTCCGAAGATGTGCGGTCCGTCATGCACAAATTAGAGCATTTGTTGATTGAGCAGCAGAAGGAACTCGATGATTTAGAAAAGAAGCATAGTGTTGCCATAGCAGAAATTTTGAAGGAACTACCTCCTGAGCGGCACAGTGATGTTCTACGAAAATGCTGCTCAAAAGTTAGTGTTAGTAAGATGCAAAAATAAGTATAATGTTACCAGAGCGGTTCCCTGGTCCCAGATCCCTACTCATAATAGCCCAGTTATCATGCGGATGAACCTTTGGAGCCATCTATTGTGCTACAACAACTGACTTGTTCTTTCCTCCAAATGTGTGACCACCGGCGGCACGTAATTGATTTCTTTTTATTGTTTTATTCGGAAAATAAGGGTGTGCAGTCGATAGCATGTGATGTGGTCACTTCTAGGGATTAATCATATTATTCTAGATGTGCATTTAAATCATCTGATGCTGCATATACCGAGTCAAAGTGGATGGGGTTATGTGGAAAAAGTGTCTGCTTGGTGTCGTTAACAGTATGCTGTGTATTGTTGTACAGTTCTAAATATATCTCTCCAGCTCTGTCTGGTGCTGCTTCTCCTCCTGCCAGAAGTCTCTGTTGCTAAACCTGATGTTTGAGGAAGTGATCTACTACTAGAGCAGGTCCAACTTCCTGTTCATTTCATGTTATGTTCAGCAGTTTACTGGGATCCGAAATGTACATGCAGCTACCACCCAGCATCTGCAGGTGGTGTCATCTTGCAATAACATCAACTGCATTGATACAACAGTATAATCCTCTTTATGCCTTTCCTGTTTGGTTGTATGCATGTTTGTGTGATTTAATATCATCATCATCTGGCTTGGTTTGTTGTTCTGTTCATCCATTGAAGCTTCGAATGTGTAACATCTTAATTTAGTTCAACATCGACAGTGGAATTATCGATCGACACAGAGCAGCTTGACAGGATTTTTAGTTTACCGGAGAGAACGCATCCCCGCTGGAGTCGATCTGATAACGACGCCATCGGAGACACACAGGATTTCCCCAAATCAGCAGCGCCGTGAGAGACTCCACCAAGCTTTCTTCTTTCTCCTCGCTGTCGCACGGCGACTCCGCCTGGTCGCAGACCGCCGACTGCTTCCGTAGAACCGCCACTTGGGCCTCCACACGAAGCACACAGTCCCCCTACCCTAAATCTCAAAAATTCAGACGAATTCTGCCGGTTTCACGTCCATCCTTTACCTGGGAGAGGACGAGCAAGCCGGACGACAGGCGCTCCTACTGCTCCAGCTCGCCGCGGTACCGACCCCCGAGGTCGAGGAGGCAGACGTCGTCGTCGTTGCAGATCTCCCACGCCCATTGCGGTCGGATCCGGAGGCAAGGAAGGAAAAAGGAAAGACCTACGAAATTTTACATACACGGGTTTGTCTCCTCCTCCTCCTCCCCCTTATTACCATTAATATAAATAGATGTGCTACCTTTCTATAAACTTGTAGCAATGGAATCAAGATCAAGATCCAAGAACACGGCCTCCTGTAAGAGTAGAGGGAAGGGAATTGATTGGTCCTACAAGAGGAAGTCTTCAACAGGGAGTTGGTTTCCAATCAAGTCACACGATGCAGTGTGAGCTAAATCTTCGGACTTGGGACCGAAGGCATTCGACCCTCTCCACATTACACACTTTGTCTTCTGCCACCTCCTCCTCCATCAACTACCACTCTTCAGCTTCAGACCCTCCATATTTTTGTGTGGGCTTGCAAACTAGATGAGGCAGGCCTTTCTCAATATAATTGCAAAGTGTCCTTTTTGACTAAGTTTATTTTTGTCTGGTTATGTTAACCATCCTTAGGCATCGTTTTGATCTTCCTGACTCTTGGTCTAAGTTAGCTCATCGGGCAAAGTCCCAAGCCACTCTTTTAGGATCATTGTGTTTTGCAAGACTAGGTTTAAATTGTCCACTTGTAACTTGAAAGATAAATTCGATAGGCGCCATATTGAGATTTTCTTTTTTTCATTTTAACTATCGTGCCATATTGAGATTTTAACTAAATGATTGAGAGTTAGACTAGTCAAGACTAACGTGTGTAATTTAGACATTGATATAAGTTGTGGGTAAAATCCAATGTGGGACTGTTCTTGGTCCTCCTTTAATCATCATCTCATTGGAGGCCAAATCTTGCCAATTTTTGGTGGATAGCCATGCCATGTTTGTTGTTGGATTATCAAAGATATGGAGTATGGTATCCGCACCGAAAATGTTGAACACAGTCATCTCAGGTAGCAGAGTCGTGTCTTTTCGTTCGACTTACCTTTTTTTCCTTTTAGAGAAGTAAAGAAGATTTATCCATCATAAAATAGCCATTGCATCAGAGATGAAGTTGTAGACTTCATGGGAAGTCCATCAGAGATAAGTGTCAACAGTTTCTTCTTGGGTGTCATTATAAAGTCCAATATACAGTTTTCCCAGAAGCCCATGTAACCCATAATCATCTGTTTTAATTTTCCACTTGGATCATCTCTTTTTCCTGAGCCCTGGGATTATGTGTTTTCTCTAGAAAAATAATATAAGAATAGCTCAGATGCTGCTTTTGGAAAGCTGCATATAGAACTCCTAGTTCACTTTTTGTGATTCTAATGACAACAAAAAAAATGGTAGACCTCAATATATCTAATAATGTCGGCATTGCCTGGAATTCTTCTTTGTTTTGTTGAATGGTTTTTATTTTATGAAACTTTTGAGTATGAATGCTCAATTTCCCAAAAATTCAGCATCACTGATCAGAAAAATCCAGACAACCAGGTTTTGAGGTCATCATATAAACCATTATGTGATTCTGTCATCAATCTGATCTCCTCTTCTTCAATGTTAACTGTGAAGTTGTGATCATAAACTTGTTTCTGAAAACAAAATATCAATAATATGGTACCTTCCTATTGCAAACCTCCTAAATTGGGAAAAGAATTAGATTCTAACTGGGAATCTCTTTGAGAGAGGAGATCAATAAAAAAACAAGAAGATTGAAAATATTTTGTAGCAAACTTAAATTTACTGACAAAAACCCTGTTGGTAAAAGCCCAAATTTTCTAGCTAAAATTGCAGCTATAAGATCAATATTATGTCTGAGATTATTTGTTCAAGGAAAAGTTGGCCCTTGTTTACTGTTGTTTCTGTTCTCAAGTTTCAATAACAAGATACAAAAACTTCAATTCGAATTCTCTATCTGATCTTTGTCTTCAGAAGAAGCATGTTGGGAGATTGGGTTTTCCCTCAAGAAGCAGGTAAAATGTTAAAGTCAAGGGACTGTCGTCATTTCTTGTTCTGTATAGAAATATTCTGAAGCTGATGGTATTGCTTTGAAAAAGAACTCATAGATAATTGATGTGTTGGCTCAATAAGATATGAAAGAAATCCTATCAAACATGTTCTGAAGTCATATGTGAATGGTTTAGAGGATCCCCTCTCATATATTAAGAAGCTTTCAGATCCCACCTTAACCAGATAAGACAACATCCAAACATGCTTCCCGTGATCATGCTTTACTAGGCATCCTCCACGTTCTGTGAGCTTGAATGAATACTTTAAGCCAGTTGGTTTATATGTTTATACCTTTCTGCAGTCAACTACCTACCTTTCAATAATATACCTTTCTGCAGTCAACTACCTACCTTTCAAGTGCCATCGCAAGCACTTTAGCATTTTTATCACCACAAATTAAGCTGCATATTTAGGTCATTCAAACAAAGATGGCCTCACATATTTCTTAGCAATTATGATATGATCACTATCCAAGAACAGACATTTTCATTTGTGAGGAAGGGTATGAAGGTTTTAACTATATGTTTTGTGATGTTAGATAAGTTGGAGAGATTTCTTGCTATTCGCTTGTCCTGCATCTGATTATATTCTTCTTTTCATTGACATGAAGATACATTTTATGTCATTTCTTCTTGCTGAATCCAAGTTCAATAAACTCTGCTTCTTTTAGACAACACACTGATTTATTACGTGTCTCCTGTCTGATTTAAGAAGATGCCAGCGAGCTTACGACAGCTGATAGCAAAACCTTGGGATCAAGCCTCATCATGACTATGTGCTTTGAGCAGGCTCAACATTTAGTCTCCATCGTTGTCTCTGGGGATTGAGGAGTAATGGATGCGACCTGGACCAGATTCAGAGTCGCAGTGGTGGTTGGAATGTGATGAACACCTCATCCTTGTCCATATGCTTAGCTTCAAAGAGTGGGTGAAGGTCTTCAATGCTGGGAAGCAAGCAGGATCAATAAAGTGTGCATGAATTGGAGGCAAGCTCAGCTAGCAACGCAAGTGCCACTACGTTACTGCCATGGTAGCTAAGAATGAGTCGAGGTGGAGGTGGAGGTGGAGGTCGAGGGAAAGAATAGTTGTATGTGATCCCTTCTTGTATGTGGTGTTCATTTCAGCTTCTAATCGAAGCAAAGCTGCTTGATGAAGGAACACACCAACTTGGGCCAGTTGTAATCAATCATAGATAGGAGCAGATGGATTTTGGATGATAACAGCTGAAGGGCCATCATGAATTCCATGTTTATTTGGCATGACTAAAGTTATTATTGTTCCTATTGTTTAGTGCAACATCTGAGATATTTATAGATGATGATTAGTCTGGATCTTATCATCAAACTTAATTTTGTATCATCAAACATGGATGATAATTTTTTTTTATCTCAGAGAGATTTTTTGTAAATGATGATCAGTGTGGATCTTATCATCTAGCTTAATTTTGTATCATCAAACATGGATTAGATTTTATCTTAAAATCAAAACTGTGATAGAAAAATGTATGCTATGTTTGCCTCAAGTGAAATTATCAGGAAATTGAAAAACAAATACCATAGTCAGATTTTGGAACAAATAGAAGATCTGAATAATTCATCAGACTCCAAAATGAATATAGTAAAATTCATAAATATTGTTCTATCCCTTGGTACATAACCTTAATTAAAATGGATAAACCAGAACTCATCGGTTACGACAAAAAGAGAGGAAGAATACAGTGGAAGCATTTGCGCTAAATGACATATCCATCATCTCAGAAATTATGATTACAAAAGGAAGAAGAAGAAAGTCATGGAATACGACCATCACAGCCACCTTCTCATCGACGTTTAGGCCAATTGCTGCAGAGAAGGCAAAAGGAGACAGCAACTTTGTTGAATCCGAGTTACTACCGCCCCTATTATTCCGAGAGCCCGTCGAGCTCATGGGCACAGGAAATATCTCCGAGAGGAGACGATGTGTGTGTAGCGACGGAGTGAGGAAGGCTCCCGTCAACACCGAGGGGAAGTGGGGGAGGGGCGGTGGCGACAACCACCCCATGGTGACAGTGGAGGCCGGGAATTGGCACTCGTGGTTGGTCAATGCGCGTGGAAGAGTCTTGTTGACATGTACTCCAAAGAGTGGCACAAGACGATGCTGTGGAAAATGGCACCAAAGGGAAGAATAGACCATTATTTGATGCCACACACTGTTCAACCATCACAACCTGACATCTTTTGCAAGTGCAAGAATGGACTTCCATAAGGAAGAGCACTGGTAGAGAAAAAAAAGTTATTATGATTACTTAGAGTTTAGTTAGTGGATTTGTCCAATCGAAAATATCATAAGTCTCGACTATTTAAAGTCGACAACATAAATATATTTTTTAAAAAATTCTCTTAAATATTTTTTTATCATCTTAATATTTCTTTATCTGACTATGGTCCAATAGCATGAACGATGACGACGATTAAGACTAACAACTAATTATCTAGTGACCCAAGATTTGATTCGATCGGTAGTATCCGATCTCACAATAACTTAGAGGAGAACAAAAAAAAAAGAAAAAACAAATTCACCGAGCAACATTGACATGCTCATCTTATTTTATGTGTGGCAGTGACATGTTTGAATTGGTCGAGTTGCTTTCGTATCTGTTGATTGGCCACAACGTGGGTGAAGTCGTATCAGTCATGCTGCATGCTTGCTATTGGCTTTACCAAGCAACACTACATCATCCAAGTGATGGAGACGTCCCATGAGAAGTGGAAAGTTGCACTATCTGTGGATCAACAAATGGCACACGCAAAAGTCGAGAAGACCACCAATGACAACGCACAACATCTTTGTCACGGGATGATGGTGATCCGAGCTAACCCCACACACACACACACACACACACACTCTCTCTCTCTCTCTCCATCATTTATCTTCTTCTTTTCCTTGCTTTTTTTTCTTCTTTATTTCTTGTCTACTCTGTCTTTATCTCTCTGTTCTCAAGTGATCACTACAATAATTCCTTGTATTTGAGATATTAAAAATAATTCTTTCTTGATAATTTATAACTTAGCTTTTCGGATTGTTAGTCGTTCAATCATAATTTTGTCACACTAAAAGAATCATGTATCAGTTTCTCAATCTTTATCCCATATTTAATTTATAATTATGTGATCTCATTCTCTCTAATTGACTTACTAATCCTAAATCATAAATGTATTATGCTCTAATCTAAAAACTTAAGCAGTTAGGAATATTGATTACGTCGTCGTTAAAAAGTTATCATGATATTAGAGAAGGTTATGAGTTTAATATCATCTTAATTTAATATTCTTAATCAATCCTTGAGTTATAATTTATCATAGTGCCCGTAAAAATTAAGGACTTAATTCAATCTCTTCGATAAAGGTAGACAATACATACGTAAGAAAGAAGAAATATCTCCCATGTACTTGTGTGTGATAGCTACACACTCGGTCTCACATTGAACGCTACAAGTCAAGTCTCGTGGAAACTGTGGTGTGACACACACAAACAAGCAAAGTGGATGTTCTTTTTTATCCCGTAGTTTGCATTATAGCACAAAATGTAAGTTAAATATAGAATCCGGTGAGCCACAATATATACGGTCTTTTTATCTCTATATATCAGCATCAATATCAATATAGAGTGCCAGAAGAGTCAAAGCGCATCTAAAATTATAAAAAAATATCATCTTATTTATCGGACATCCCTATCGACCCATACTACACTCGCTTGTAGCCCTAGTATAATGAATAAGTGGGCACGAGCACCGTAGTCATCTTTGCAGACCCCATTAGCCTTCGTCGGATCTACCATCGCCTTTGTGTTGTCACAGACAAAGCTACAAACATGATGTTCTATTTAATACTAATATATGTCCATGTTTTTTTTATTTTGTTCATGCTTTGCACAACATGTAGAGAGCTTATGGTAGGTTTGATAACCCTATTTTGATTGATTTTTGTCGTTGTTTCATGTTTATAAATATAAGTTGTGTAAATATCGACAGACACAAAATTGCCCAGAAATAGAAAATTTAGATAGTCATTTTGGGTATTTTCAGCTTCTTAGAATGATACGGAGTGTTACTCAGCATGACACCTAGGAGTTATTCAGGTGGCACATGACTGGATGGGTCTATAGGACAGTATCTAGGACTAGTTCATTGTATTTTATCATAGTAGTATCATATGACCACTTGTGGGGATTTTTGATTATGATGGATCATCTTGGACCATTTGTCGCATGATTGTTTAGAGCTTATAATGTTTATATTTATAATTTGTATTACTTGTCAATTATTTGCTAAGATGGTTACTTATGGATCTCGAGTTAAATATTTTCTCTAACCCATAATCTCATGGTATTTTAAGGAACCATAAAATGTTTTTGGGAGGCTAATTCTTTACGGATTAATAAGCAAGAGTACTATATAGGCAAAACAAACTAAGTCTGTGACAACACGAGCAAGGGTAAGCCTGACTAGGGTCAATAAGGTCCACAAAGATGACTCTCGCACCCCCTTCTTCCGTGAGCAAAAGTCATGAATGAGCATAACGAAAATAACGCAATATGATAATGTAGAGCAGATGGAATAGTAGGGTAAAATGATTATTCATGAAAAAAAAAAAAAGCATTCAACATAAAATTTTCAAAAGAGGCATTCTAAAAAAATTTATCAAAGTTAAAAGAGTTTTTTCAAAGTTTTTTCGAATATATATATATATATATATATATATATATATATATATATATATATATATATATATATATATATATATATATATATATATATATATATATATTGGGAAAGGATCCGTGCATGATGATCAATGCATGTTTTTATTATTTATATCTTATCCGATTCACTCGGTTAATTTACTGATCTTTATCCGTCTCCATTATTAGAAGGATTTAATTTAATAGTTGGAGTGACCATTAAAGAGATATTAAAGAACCAAAGCTCAACGACTAATTGACTTCAAAATTTCTCAATTCGAGGGTTCCAAAAATTTATGAGTAGTTTTTTTTTTTATAATTATTTTTACTTTTTTTATTAACACTCTTTATTTCCTAAAAGATAAAATTATTTTTAACCTCTATCCCATCACTCATCGCTAGTCGTTATCTTGACCTTTGTCCAATTTAGCTTGAATGTTCTCATCCTCATTGTCATTTTTGTCTACACACTCTCATGATTGTTATTGTCGATACTATGATAAATATTGGTTATGGAGGAGTCGACTTTGGCCTCGCGCTTCTCCCCTGTGCCACCATATCATCACGCAACGTTCGACGAATCCGCATACAATTAGAATTAATGCGATTCGACGTAGAAACACACATGATAGAATGTAAGACACACGTAGTCCTAATGTCAATGAGGGCACATGGGCAATGAATAAAGCGAGAATGACGACAACGGTAGACGAGCCGTAAGGATAATAACAAGGGATATTTTTTTACTAAAATACGTTAAAATAAATAAAAAAACGTTAATTGAAAAAAAAGGATGAAAATAAGAACTTTTTCAGAAAGAAATTCACTCGAGCCTCGTCTCTTGCGCTCACCGCCACGACAAGTGCCACGAACCACCTTCTTGAAACCATTGGTGAGCGATCCAAGTCGCGGCTCGACGCTGTGCCGCCGCCCACCACCTCCTCTTCCAGCCCTCTCAAAGCTGGAGCCCAACATCGCCTTCCATCCACCACCCGCCATGTCCGCGCCGCATAAGCTTGTCTCGAGTACACACCTCGTCCCACCCATCCATCCATAATAAATATGTTCATCTAATCTGTCTTTCTTGTTTCAGATAACGTTCGATCGAAAGCTTCAAACTTTTAAGCGTATCGCAGTCGCAGATCGCTTCCATTCCATTTAATTTTGTTTATTGTGTTCCTTATTTTAAGGAAAAAAAAGGTTTTTTCCTGCAATTTTTGGGGGGAGTTTCGAATATATATATATATATATATATAGGGGTGGGGGGGAAGAAATGCGCTTGACAGATATCAAGGCAAACAACGACAAACGCAGAACGTTACACCGATACAAGACAACGAGGTGGGGGGCAGAGAGAGAGAGAGAGAGAGGAGAGATTGGAGAGGATAGGGGAGTGGCGCAGAGACGAGAGGATCCACATGAACCCCCCTCCCCTTCCCGCTTCTCCGTCCCAAACAAAGGCTATTATTAGGCGGTTCCGCTGGGAATAAAAGCACACCGTTCGCGAGGAGGAGGCAGGGGCTGGGGACACCAATAGCGTTAGCGGGCGGCGGAGAGGGCGGCCGACACATTGCCGCTTCCCCTCGGCGACCGGTTGTTTTCTGATCGAGAAATTTCGAGCCCTCCCGGGGGGGAAAGAAACGATCTTTTTCGGTTTCTACTCAGAAAGGTTCGATCTTTCTTTCCTTCTTCCCCTCCCTTCGTTATGCCGGAAGCCGGGTATTATTCATCCAAAAAGACGGACGACATCTGCGAGGACCTCTGCGGCGAGGTGATTCCTTTGCCCCATCATCCCTTGTTTCAGATCTGATTCCTTTTTCTTGGTCTTTTATTTGCATTTTTCTTCCGTTCTTGGGTTTCCCCTCTTCAAACTGAATTCTCTTGCTATCTTTTCCGATTCGATTTGTTTTCTGTGAAAAAAAAGATCTCATCTTTAGGATTCGACCCGCAAGAACTCTCGATTCCCCAAATTACTGGCTCGATTCCTGATTTTTTTTTTTTTCCTTGTAGCAGACGTCGAGGGGAGGGCTGAGCATGTCGCGGCTGCGGTGCGCCCTCCGGGGGTTCGATCTCAAGGCATTGCTGCTTCTCTTCATCGGCGCTCCCGTCGTTATCTTTATCATCTACTTGCATGGCCAGAAGGTCACCTACTTCCTCCGGCCTCTCTGGGAGTCCCCTCCCAAGCCCTTCCGCACCATCCTCCATTACTACCACCCCAACGTCTCCATGGAGCAACTCTGCCGACTCCACGGGTGGGGCATCCGCGACAACCCTCGCCGCGTCTTTGATGCCGTCCTCTTCAGCAATGAGCTCGACATGCTCGAGATCCGGTGGCACGAGCTCAGCCCCTACATCTCCGAATTCGTCCTCCTCGAGTCCAATTCCACCTTCACCGGGCTGAGGAAGCCCCTCGTCTTTGCCAGCAACCGGCGCCGCTTCGAGTTTTCTGAGTCTCGGCTGACCTATGGCACCGTGGGAGGAAGGTTCGTGAAGGGGGAGAATCCATTTGTGGAGGAGTCGTATCAGAGAGTGGCGCTTGATCAGCTTATTAAGATAGCGGGCATAGAAGATGATGACTTGCTAATCATGTCGGACGTTGACGAGATCCCTAGCGGTCATACGATCGACCTCCTGAGATGGTGTGATGAGATCCCCGAGAAGCTTCATCTCCAGCTCCGGAACTATCTCTACTCCTTTGAGTTTCACCTTGATGACAAGAGCTGGAGGGCTTCGGTTCACAGGTACCGAGGAGGGAAGACCAGATATGCTCATTTCCGCCAGTCCAATGATCTCTTTGCTGATTCAGGGTGGCACTGCAGCTTCTGCTTCCGTCATATTAGCCAATTCATATTCAAGATGACGGCATACAGTCACGTTGATCGAGTGAGATTTGCCTACTATCTGAATCCTTCGCGAATTCAAGATGTGATATGCCGAGGAGCAGATCTGTTTGACATGCTTCCGGAGGAGTATACGTTCCAACAAATCATTGCCAAGTTGGGGCCAATACCTAGTTCATATTCTGCTGTTCATCTTCCTAGTTACCTGATTCAGAATGTTGACCAGTACCGATACCTCTTGCCTAGGAACTGCAAGCGAGAAAGTGAGTAAGTTTTATTAGTGGCATGCAGATTGGTTGCAAATGCTACAGTGAGTGCAGTTGAGGAAGTCGACGACTGTAGCACTATTATGACGAAGAGTGTCTGACATAGTTCGATGATCTTTCTGGAACAAAGAGCAAGCATCGAGATTTTCTTGTGCTTATATGTGCAATACTGTTTGGAGATCTGATTGTATTCTTACAAGCTCTCCTGATGCCACCATTTCTTTGTCGAGGGAGATAAGTGAATCTAACTACCAGGGAGGTTGTTCATTCCTACTTACCTTATTGGTATATGACATGACACCCGGTCTTGTAGAATGGAAAACGAGTGATGTTTCCTAAATTTTATCTGTTGAGTTTTGTTTTCCTCTAGAACTAATTTGTTGATGTATTCTTCTTCCAACTTTTTAACAAAATCTATATAATTTCTCAGTGTACTGTATGATTTGTTTGGCTTCTCCATTTGGTGATGGCTATGGAATTATGCAGAGGATTTTTGTTTATATTTTGATTGGAATATGCTCGTGTTTTTTGACTTGTGATATCAGTTAAGGTTTTGGCTCACTCAATTAGGAATGCAGGAGCAAGAACTGGCAAGTTGAGTTCTAGATCATAATAATGACATAACGGATATAATTCTGTGACTTCTTGACCACAGTGGCTTGCAGCCACTTCATAAAAGTTTCTTATGCTTTTGCAGGTTATCATTTATGTTCAACTGCATCCAAAGATTCGAAAATGTATGACAATTGACAGTTGATCATTTGTTTGCATTCTAGGTTTGTGAAATTGTCTCTCTAGACATTCCTTTTCATTTTGGCCACTGAAGCATGCATCAGTGACTTACGGTCTTATTATTGTTGTTGCTGTTGTACCGAAGCATGCATCAGCACACCTAACATTCCACATGAAGAAATATAGATACCAAGTCTGGGCTGCTTTAGTCCACCACATGGATCTTCTCCTATGGTTCAGTTCCTTATGGATTGTATCCCCTATCGACCTCATTTTTTAGGATGTCTCTATTATCGCTTCTAGTGAAGCTCTTTTCTATATTTTGTGACTTTTTCTACAGTCATTTAATGATTTGCTTCATTTTACTTCTCTTAAAATGTATAATTTGTTATTGTCCTCTCAGTCGCCGATTCTGCATTTATACCTTCCATCTGTATTATTTTGGGTGCCTTGTGAAGAGCACATCTATCTTGATATCTTGACTTCAGATGTTATGAATTGTAGTTTAGCAGATGAACATATGGAGATCGAGATGCGGCGACTAAACATGCAAGTGGTTCTCTATGTTAACTGCAGCCGATGATCAAAGGTAATACTTCAATTTTCCGATTTAAGGATTAGAGATTTATTTCAAAAAGCCAGCTGAAATTGAGTGTTATCTTGGCTTGCACTTTCTAAGGCTTTCTGGTTAGCTTTTATCAACTACCCCGCAAAGCTTTTGGTTTCAAAGTTGTATCTTCTTTCATGTCAACAATACATCTGCTATGTTTTAATTAAATACATGAGCTTGTATTACGAATTCAGGTTTTATTTCGAAGTCTTGTTTTCTTTTTTTATGCTTTGCATTATTAATTAAATTCTAGGACTGTGGTGACCAAATTCTTCTATACATCTAGGGACAAATGTGATTCGAATGTCATAACTCTGCTCCTTTGAGCAATTAACAGGCCTTTCGGCCAATGTGTAATCAAAGTGTCATTTGTTATAGCCTACCAAAACAACTGCAAGATCTCTTCACCTTATGGAGGTGGAAGTCTTTCACAAAAGTACATAAATAGAAAGTCCACAACATGTTTTTTTTTCTCTTTTTTTTTTGTCGTATTTGTCACTGATTATTTAAATTTATTATATTTTTCGTTGATGGAGTTGGACTTATGGTAAGTACCCATATGATTACTCACCGTAAAGAAGCAATTAAATTTTGCATGTAGTTATTTATGGATTAATTGTAACCTCAAAACTACTGCTTTTCTTCAAAATCAAAGTTATCTGATTAGATGTTAAGTGCATTTTCACATATTATAGGATTTCCAGAAGAAAATTTTGAATGTGAAGGTTGCTATCATGTTTCAGCTGATCAACACACCACTAAAATGACCTGATTCTTGTGGAGGTATTGTTATTTATTTCAAGTCAAACAGGTCATGTAAAAGGAAGTTTATGCTTATTTCACCTTTGGTCCATTGTAACCCATTGTGTGTTCTTTCTTTTCTTTAGCTTGATGAAGATGAAGAACAAATATTCCTTCATTCTGAGTTGCTCATCTTTGTTTCACACAACTTGTGGAGTGCTGTTAGCTTCATCATGTGATTCTGAGGAATAATCTCTTTCCTATCAGCTTAGTTGAGGTCTTTTGTCTTTTAAGCTTCAGTATCAAGTCTTGTTGATAACTAAGAATCTCGAGGTAATGGGTTAGGTTGATATCCTTCCCAACTGTTGTTTGGTTGCTTTGGCAGATTCTCTCAGGAACAGAGGACTTGTTTGGATTCCACATGCTCTGTCGATGGAGCCGAAGGACCGACCACATGGGCTGAAGCAGAGGAGACGCTCGTAGATTCCTTTCAGAAGGTGACTCTTCCTGCCTCCGCCGCTTCCTCCTTTGTGCCTCACCTACCACTTTGCACCTGCACTACTGCTACTGTTGAGATCGTGGCACCCAAGCAGAGGTCATCTTCTACAGGACATAGGAAGATGATCGACGAATGAATCGGTGGCATCGCCCCATAAATTTTTCGTACCGTCAACGTGCATCTCCAAATAATCTCCTTGGTTGGCAATCTTGCATCGAGTTAGGAAGACAAGGGCGAAGAGGAAGCAGAGAGACGGGATTAGGTTTTCGGCCCAAAGCTTAAGATCGGGCGGGAAGGCGACCACAGTCATCATAAAGACACGAAGAAGGACACTAAGAACCCATCGTGATCGTCTATTCCATCACATCTATTGATCTCAATCGTTGGTTCATATCATAACCATGCATGCAGTTACATGACGTCCTCACGGATAGGGACGAACGCCGGCGTGGTGGACGACGTAGACGTCGAACACGGCGATGAGCCCCTCGGCCGAGCTGGAGATCACCTCGCTGACCGCGTTGCCGCTGGCGAACCGGAACCGACCCGTCCCTCCGATGATGGCCCGGTCCGCCTTGCCGGCCCCGTCCATCTTTCCTATTATCGTGAGCGTGCTGTTGGCGGACTCCCCTTCGGTGAACACCAACAACAGCGGGATCAGCAGCGATACGTCCCGCCGCGAGACCCCGAAGGTCACTCCCTGCGCCTTCCCGACGTACGTGGAGTTCGCCTCGGGGCCGACCCTCAGCACCGTGTCGAAGACGAAGACGTCGCCGAAGCCATTGGGGCGGTTCTTCTTCACCACGTTCAAGGTGGTGTTGTCGGGGCCGATGAAGGTCTCGTGGAAGTAGACGCGGAAGTATGTTCGATTTTGCGGCCCGAGTTCGAACTCCGACGTCACCGGGAAGGCAACGGCGGCAGCCAACAGGGTGAAGAAGAGGGGGAACAAGAAGGAGAGGGCGGAATAATGGCGTGGAGAGGAAGAAGCCATGATCAGTGAAGACAATAATCAATCTTTATTCAGTGTGTAGGTATTTATAGATAAATAAATATATAGTAAAAATTGCAAACATTATTATCATGATTTTCTTGTGATTTAAGAGAAATGATATGTTAACATAATTTTATGATTGAGAATCATAATTCTTGTGATTTAGAGAATCTTCTCTTTATTATCTGTCTATATAAAATCAATGAGAGGATCAAATGAATAATTCATAAGGTTGTTTTATAATTGAAATAATATTGTTTATTTTTAAATATTATTAGGTAAATAAGACACGCTGTCCAAGAGAACGGTTACTTTATTTAGTCGTCAAATGCTGCCGCAGTGGATGCCTGAGACGCTGCAGCCAAGCAATCAGTTACAGGCTTCTACGGTGCGACGACGACGACGACGCTAAGCTTGGCGAGGGCCCTCGTAATGCATCACATAGATGTCGTACACGGCGACGAGCCCGTCGACGGAGGAGGTGAGCACCTGCGTGACCATGTGCCCCCGGGCGAGCAAGAACCGCCCGGTCCCTCCCACCACCGCCCTGTCCCCCCTGCCCGCCGCGTCCACCCGCCCGACCACCGTCAGCGTGCTCCCGGCGTACTCCCCCCCGGTGAACAGAAGCACGAACTCTATCAGCAGCGCCTCCTCCTCCTGTGACACGTGAAAGCTCACGCCCTGCGCCCGCCCCACCACCCGTGACGTCGCGTCGGCGTCCGTCCGCAGCGCCGCGTCGATCATGTCGATGTTCCCGAACCCGCTCGGGTAGTCCCCGTTCCCCTTCACCACGTTGATCGACGTCACGTTGGGCCCCCGGAAGACCTCGTGGAAGTAGACGCGCAGGTGGGTCGACCTCTCCGAACCGAGGCCGACCTCCAAGCTTTCTGGCCACGCTGCTGCTGCTGCGGTTGCGGCGGCGGCGGCTGTCAAGAGGAAGAAGAGGAGGAAGCAGAAGAGGGAGGGGTTGGGTGGAGACGAAGCCATCGAAGAATGCCGATGGAGCTTCTGAGAACGGATGGAGCCAATGAGTGGATCGCCATGGCATCTTCCATGTTACCCCAATCATGCTTGCCACAGCCCACGTGACTCATGGTCAGTAGCGTCAGTGGTCAGTGGGTGGTTGTCAGCCTCTCATTATAGCTTTCTCATCAATACATATCTAATCCAAATTCGATCCCCTTTTTATTTTAAATCCTCCCAAATTAGATAACCAAACTCGATTTCAATAAATCAAGACATCAGTATAGAAAATATATATTCGTTACTATAATAATTTAAAAATAGATAGTGATGCGGGGCCGTCGCGACTCGGTTCGGGGGTCCGGATGTCGAGGATCTCGGGCGGCGTCCTTCGAGGTCTCCCGACGACCGGGCACGATGGTTCGGGTCGGTAGGTCGGGTCGGGAGGAAGCTCCATCGCAGTGCCGGGAAGACGCGACACCGTCTCGCACCTGCACACAGGTCGGGCCGGGAGCTCGGCCCGACCCCTCCGACGATCAAGTTAGCGATGTGGAGAGGGTTTTTGGAGGAAGAGGTGCCTCCGAGTGCGTTGTGCTTGTATTCCTCCCCCTGTTCGTTTAGAACTCTGGGGTATTTATAGATGAGTTTGATGTTACCTGATGTGGTTGCTTGTAGGAGGCAGGCTGATCGCGTCTGACATGGGGTTAGCGTGGCGTGAAGAACCAGGCCTGAGTTAGGTGTTAATGCCGACTTCCTCGGGCAATGTGTTGTCCAGGCATGACTGACGTCATGGCGTGTCACATCGTCATTTTTACCCTTATCAGATAGATTATTAGGTTATCTCAATTTCGATTCTGTTTAATGTTTTTTAAGAGAGCGAAAATGATATTTTGCAGATATAGGAAAAAATGAAGGGTTTTTTTTTTCGGGAATTCGCTCGTAAAACAGATCCGAATAATTGAATTCCCGATCCGTTACAGCCTCTGTAACAGAATGTTACATTAGTAGTTATCACCCAGCGCACACGTGGCGTCCAAGCTTGCCGTTTTGAAGGGGAGAGGGGATGGCGGTTTAAATGGGCGGTGGAATCGAACAGCGGGCTCGTGGCGTAAGGTTTCCTAATCCGTCTCTCCGCACCTCTTCGTCTCGCTTCGGCGATCTTTAGGGTAGGGTTTGGAGTTCTTTTGGGCCTTCGGTGTCATTGCTCTTCCGCGTCATGCGGAAGCGCCGGCCAATTCAACGAGCGCAATTTGGTGATTAATGTTCGCTTCTTTTTATCCTATTTTTGTTGAATTTCTTTGTTAATTGTAACTCCTTTCGCCGTCTACTCGCTTTTGATCTTGAATTCGATGGAGTGCCTGACGATTTGTTGTCGGTTTCAAGCGATTATTTGATGGAATCTTTGATGTCTCATCCGATGATCATCCGGCCTAATTTCTCCATAGCCAGTGAAAATCTCATGGTATGTGTTTTTCCTCTTTTGTTACGCCCGTCATTTGAAGGGTAACGGAACACAGGATTGGGCGCTGTAGCTGATGTTTTAAGTATTAGGGATTTTGTGCCAGAAACTAATGGATTTTCTTCAAATCGTGGTAATGATGCTTTAAGTATTAGGGTTTTGTACCAGAAACTGATGGATTTTCTTTAAATCGTGATACGATCCTTGAAATGAATTCTTCTTCTGCTGGTAACGGGATGGTATGGCTTTACCGATCTATTGGTGTCTACTCTCTGGCATTGTCATGTTCTTCATTATGCATGTTTTATCGAGGAATGAGGTTAGATTTGAGAACATTGAACCGAGTAAGGTTCTTCATTTACTGGCATGTATTATGCTGATAATGTGCTGGGATATTAGAGTTCTACAAGAAGATCTTTGTTAAAGAAAATAGTTTTTTTTTTTTAAAGTGGATGATTTGCTGCATGGTTGGGCAATATCATCTGAAGTTACCAATAATCGCATCAGAAAGTTGATGTAAGTTCCTCTGTTAGTACAGTTCTGGTGGGCGTTTAATATTGAATCTGAACTCATATTAGCAATAGCCAATAACCTCCTTGTAATTTTTCAAAAAGAAGCCCCTTATAGAAGTCTTTTCCCTTACATTTTTGGTTGTACAGATTTGAATTAGGGTGTGCAGTTCGGCTTGGATGCCAACCAGCGAAATACTAAGTTGGCAGGTCAGGTTTTACCATGCCGATACGCTGAATCTGTGCCACCTTGGTATGTGCTACATAGCATTGGTCATTTTATCACATATACCTGCTGATCAGTTGAACATTGTATGATTGTCGTACCTTAAAATTGGTAGGCTGAAAATGGAGTTAAATATGGGAATGATCGTGTATTTATCTGAACCAAATAGTATACTTCTTTGTATGCAAATCTCATTTTAGAGGCTTCAAGGTTTACCTTTTTTTTTTTCGCGTCATGGCCTTATATAGTTTTGACACTTAAAAACCATTCAAAACTTCAATCAGAATATGGGATGTTGTTGGTTAATACTTTGATTTTAGTATCAGGAATATTACCAGTAATCATTCATACATTTTATAATGACCCAAGATGGCTAGAAGATTAAAGGAACAAAAAAACAAAACCTGTTAAATAAAAAGCAATAGTTTTTAGGTTTGTTTGTTTAGTTGATGTTACATGGCCTATTGCACCCACACACAAGAAGTCAGAAATATATATGTGTTTCAAGTTGGTCACTTGTGTCATTTTTAATTATACTATCCCAAAATCAGATGACATTATCAGCATAACAAATTGATCTTTTTGTAATTCCAGTTAGGTCAAAATTATCCACTGATGCAACACAACCGAATGATCTTGAAGGTCTTTGGCAACCGAAAATTTCAAATGCTTCTGCTTGAGCATTTAACCAATTATTTACAAATGCAGCAGAATGATGATAAATCTTACCATGTTACCATCTCTCTTTCTTCCGTTGATTGTAATATTTTTATCCTTGTCCTTCTTCAAAAGTTAATGCTTCAGATTCTCCCTCAAATGATGGTTTACCTGACACCATCTTGACAAACTGTTTGACCATCGATCAAAAAAACGGTGTGGAGCCTGAAAATATACGGTGTTTGTGTGGTCCATGCCTGCAGTGGCTTCCACAGAATGTGATCTTATGGTGCCAACATCTGAAAGAACCGTTGATTAGAACATTGTAGTGCAATCCTGCTAAAGGAGCTGGAAGAAATGGCTTTAAGCAAATCAGATTGGATAAGGAGTTTTTTAGGCTAAACAACTAAAATGCGGAGCAGTCCATGGATGATTTTCTTGTGGGTATCATGAATAGGCCTTTCTCTTGAGCAGAGCATCCCAGATTGGTTAGCTTTTGACTCTTGATTCCCTTATCACATGCGTTGTGATCTTTGATGCCTGCAAGGTTACTGATAGAATGGTTTTTCTGGTCTCGGGGTTTCTGTGGTACAATCATGAATTTGATCTGCTAATAGAACGTGTTGGTAGTGTTTAATGGAGTTGAGGTGCACTGCTGGAGAGAAGGCTGAGTGGGATTGCACAGTTCACTATTCAGGTCAACAATAGCATAAAGTCCGTAATATTGTATTTACATCAATGTTGATACAGAAAAAAATGATGAGGTAATCTTCAGCTTCATTTTGTTTTCTTCAGTTCATGGTAGAAATGTATGATCTGATGCGGAATAATCTCTTGAGATTGCTGTGGCAGTTTCCAGATCTGACCAGATATTAAAGGATTAGGGATGTTCTCTTTTACTTTTATTCTTTGGAATTCTTGTCCGTTGAAGCTTTTGGTAGGTTGTAATTTACAGATGGAGATCTGACATGCAGCAAATTTGGACTTGCCAAGCATTAAATAGCAAAGAAGCAAATGAACTTGATGGTCTTGCAGGGCTTGGGAAGAATCTTCAACATGCCAACTTTGTGGTTCATATACAAAAGTTGTGGGCGCCCTCCTATTCGGTCGGTATGCAACTTAGCCCCAATTCGTATACTAGTTTTGCGTAGGGCAAAGTTGACTTGTTTGTTTCTTTCATTTGACGCTGAGAATTTGGCAAATAGCTTCAAATGAGAGAAGAATGGGCTAAGATAAAGTTAGGAATTGTTATCCAATAACAATATTGATGATTTGATGGTTGCATTTCCAATAGAGACATTTGATTAAAGTGTTATAGTTGTCTGATGCCGTCATATTTGCCTTGTTACGTGGAGGTCTCAGCCATGTGGAAGAGATGGAGGAGATTATTCATCTCATGATGATTCAGGTAAACAAGCTTTGTTTTGGTTGAAAATTTGGGTAGATAAATTTAGGAATTGTTATCCAGCAACCATACTGATCATATTTGTCTTATTCCGCGAGTTCTCAGCCTTGTGGAAGAGATGGAGGAGATTATTCGCCTCTTTATGATTCAGGTAAACAACCATTGTTTTGGTTGAATAGATTTTGGATATACTATGCATACATGTTGCACACATCAAAGATACTGAGGAGATGTAGCACGAGTTCATCAGCTTTGCCAGAGAATACCTTGTCGAACAAGAAATCACTTAGTGATAATGATTTTAAGGCGGTAAAAAATGCTCTTAATTGATAATATGTGAAATGGTCATCCATTGTTATCTTCCAATATGATTTGCCATTACTATATGACGCTGCTGTTTGTCTCTTAGCCAGATCGATCATTCCAAACATCAAGAGTCAAAAATTACAGCAGCAACGATTACTTACCAGTAATCTCCCTCTTTCTCTCTCTCTAAGCATCTACAAGTTACTGCAACAACAGAAACGAAGCTTCCGTGATCTTTGATGGATCTCACAAATCACGGTCTCCTCCTGCTGCTCCCCCTGATCTCCTGCTGCTGAAGAGGAGGGCGAAGAAGCTGACGGTAGCACAGATGCCGGCGACGAGGTTGCCCTCGCGGACGAGGATCTTGAGGGCGATGGCGGTGATGTCGGCGGTGATCCGCCGCCCCTCCATGACCAGAGACCGCCGCGGCTTCCCGGCGAAGGCGAGCAGCACCAGCACGGTGATCCACGTGACCAGCGTCGCCGGCACCGCCACCGCGAGCGCCGCTCCCATCGCCAGTAGCCCGAATACGCCTCCGTACAGCACCGACGCGTACAGCGCCGGCCACCCGGCGACGTAGGTCGGAGAAGTGGAGGAGGAGGAGGAGTGAGAAGAGGCGGTGTTGTACCAGGAGCGGATGGAAAGGAGGAGGCTCCAGGAGCAGTAGAGGAGGAAGGTGTAGACGAGGAGGAAGAGGCAGACCCATGTCCGCCTCATGCCCATGGCTCTTACCAGGAGCGGTCTCTCCGGGCTCGCCATCGATTGCTCGTTGAGGAGGAAGAAGATGGAGGAGAAGGAGATGGAAAGGGGGCAAGAAGAGGGCTAGAAGTGGTGGTACAGAAGAGTTCGCTTTACTCTGCCTGCCTATGTGGGCTGCCGGTCTTGGTTAGTAGTCAACAGCCTGGTCTAAGTTTTTATGTTACTGTCCCAAAGGCAGGAGTTTGCCCGGGTTCTCCAACAGTCTGTTCTTCATTTTTAAATTCAAAACAATAGATAATTCTTTTTTGAATGTTTCAGGTAGGAAATAGATATTAATGACTGAAATAAAATTCCTAATAGGGGGTTTGCAGATTAGGAGATAAATAATGACATCTTAAATAAGGTAAAAAATTAAGATGATTATATATTTATTCCTTTAAGAAATTTGATTTACCCCTAAAGAAAAAAGATACAAATGCTTATCAAAATTAAATCCACATAGGTCCTAAAATTGAAACATAATCAAGACTTTTACAATAAATTAATATCTATGCCAAATTCTTCAGTACTAAATTATCCAATCTTCCTAAATTTCCATTTTTTAGCCTACATGATACTCCATGGACGTCAGGTCCTCTCACCACTTTTAGAGTCTTTTGTCACTCTACAAGTTGAGCACTTTACAACTCCCATTCTAGATGGATAAAAGGTGGGGAACAAAACCTGAGGTCCAACCCTGACGTATCATGAGGACTCTCTTCTAGCTGTTTTGGTAAGTTCCTCTCCTCTTTGTATCTTCGTTACTCATCGTGGGTATGCTCTCATTCTTTGTTGGGTCGAAAGGTCGCAACGGCCCTGAGGTGAATTCTTAAAGGAATTCCTTTTTTTGATTCCCTTCAAGTTTACAATAAGAATGTTTGTTTGTTTTTTCATTTTTAGAATGTGAATAGTATATTAGCCCATGGGCTATGCTTTTAGTGGCAAATGATGAAAGCGAAGAACCTAAATGTAGCTCCACCACATCACGTAACAAGTACACCACCACCACCCATCATTCTTATTGGAAGTCTTCCTTGGCCACATCCGGGAGGTCCAAACTTTGAACTAGATATAAACATCCACCCTCTTCTCTCAACATTGGCAACATCACACAACACATTCCAATAGTTCGTCGCCCGTAACCAGAAGTTACTATTGCTCCTCAACGAGTGCACAACGAGAATCCATATACTGGGAGACAGGAGACATCAATATATGATTGATTGACTTGAATTGCATGGGAGTGTTAGGACCTGCCTACTTGAATTGCATGGGGGATGTGAAAAGTATAAGACAGGTGAACATCCAATTGAATTGCCCATATAAAGGGTGACAAACTCATGAGACATACGAAAGGACCACATGTATAAAGGGCGCCAAATACATCATGAAGATATCAAGACATATTGACTTGAACCAATTGTATAGGGATGTTGGTTAAGATGTGTGGAGGGCATCAAAATGTATTGACTTACCCACTTCAATAAGTGGTGCTAGATCTTTGTGACATGCTAGTTTTGAACCACCAATATAGAAAATGTTAGATGCATAAGATGTATAAATGCATCAAAACATAGCAATAAATGCACGAGACACCTAATATATATATATGACTATAAATGCGTTTGTATTGTCCCTTTCACAGAGACGACTATAAGTTTACAAATAAATCTGACCATGCTCCCCTTCATTTCTTTAAACGAAATCAACAAAGATAGATTCAGATCAATTTTCGAAATATCCCTTTTGGAATATCTCAACTATTATGGAATCTAATTTAATACAATATGATATTTTTGGGGAACTAGCGGCCACATTAATGTTTTCATTTGAATTGACACTCTCATGTTCCCCATTCTCTCTAGGCAACTCATCCCTTACTATCATAAGTTGAAGGCCATCACTTGGATAATACCTTATTTTCTTTGTCAATAGGATAAATGAAACACACAGAAAACCTATTCTAAGACGTGTGATGGTTGATATGTGTATGCTGAGCTAAAACCTAAAGCCTTACTATAATACTTGTAGTTTCTCGCTCTTGATCTACAAATTATTTGATTCCTCGTGAAATCCCGGTGGTGTTCATGACACACCAACTCGGCTTTGACGAAATGGGTAGGTTCGTCATCAGTGCGTCGAGTTTGGTGCGCTTTTGAGTAGCATCAGGAGTTCATGAAAATCAAATAATTTATAGGTCGAGACTGAGTTCAGTAGCATCAAGAGTTTCTTTTAGCTCATCACACAAATGCGAGTGCATGCATCACACACCTCAGGAAAAGTATTCTTCTTAGTTTATTTTTTAACGATGAAAAGAATGTGCTAAACGGGAGGGTGGCAAAGCAAAGCTGCTACTTATGATCGGAATAGCATTAGGTAATGACCTTCATCACTTACCTCCCTCCCGCTTTGCTGCTTGCACTTGGGGGGGGGGGCGGGGGGAGGGAAGAGAAAAGCTGAAGAAGAACAATAGAAGAAATTATAACGCCACAAAAATCAATCTGTATACACTAATCACTAAAAATGAAGCCTGTGCAACAATATATTCGAATTTTAATCGTAATTGAATCATCAAACTGAAGGGAAGTAATGCTTGTAATATTACAAACAGTTATTTTCCAAAGTAGCAGACAAAAGCCTAACATATTATTATACATCCCAGTATTCATTAACAATAAAATGCCTAGGAGTATAGACTGTACAAAATATCAAAGATGAACCACACTGATCATCAGATATATGATCAGATTGTGTATTTGTCATCACCTTTCCTTTTTACTTTTTTTTTTTTAAATATAATCCTCAACTTCCCTCTCTCCAAGTGGTGTATATTTATTCGGTTAAAAATCCCTCCCCGTCCTCAAAGCCTATGATGAAGAGAAACTTTTCAAGACAAATGGAGAAAGACAGTTGGCAGAGAAATACTTCCTAAGATAAGTGGAGTAGAGGACCACATGATTGGGCTGGATCTCAATTTTTCTTTTTGTTCACTTTAAATTGTAAAGTGCATATCTTGCAGGACTACAACCACTCCAAAGTGATGAAATGATCCCGACAAAAATGACCACGATCGGCAAGGCCATTTCACCACTTCAGCGTCATTGTCACCCTGTAAGTCGAGTGTTTTACAATTATTAGTGAGCAAAGGGGAAAATTTAGGTCCAACACGAATGTAGTTCTATGCTTTAAATGTCTTCTGAATTCTTTTTTACTTCGGTTGTCTTAGGAAGTTCCTCCCTAGTCATCATTAGCAGCAAAACACATAGGAGTATGGACTGTACAAAATATTCCACACTCGATGTCCATATATGGACAGATTGTATGTTTTGTTCTATTATATCTGCAAAAGAAGGGATAAAAAGAAGAATAGCAACAACAAACGTTAAGAGTGATGAAAGGAGTCCAAGGAATGCTTTCCTTTGTACCCTCCAATACTCTTCTACCAAATAACTTGCTCGATCTCCAACTCGACGAAGCATGTTTCCAATGATTAATCATAATTGAACCATCAAACCGAGGGCAAATAATGCTTAAAATATGAGCAGACAAAAAGACTAGCATAGAATACATCCCCATAATCATTAACAACAAAATGCATAGGAACACAAATTATATCGTTTTAGCTCAAGAAACAAGAAGCAAAACATGGATATCCAAGACATGTTGATTCAAGGGAAGTCATTACTACCTGTCTTCCGTTGGCCCGTCGAAATAGCAACTCTAATAAAGAATACCATGAACAGAAAAATAAGCAAAAGAAAGGTTAGAAAAGTGAAAAAGACAAAAGATCAGATCAGATCAGAAGTAAGAGGAGAGACAAAAGAGATGAAAAGTATGCCTGTAGATTTATGTTGAATATATAGTGTTCATCAGGGAGGTTCCTCCAGTGATTTAATGGGTAATCTTTTACTTATCTACCAAACAGGGGTAAAAAAGCGTTCAAATCTTATATCTCATATGCCACTTCTACAAAGGGCAAAACCCTTTGTAGAAGTGGTTCATTGAAGAACTGAAGTCTAGTTCACTGACTTCAGAGTGAAGAGATACTCGAAAAGCTACTTTATGCAGTATTAGTTTTATAATCACTGATTTAATGAGAGAATATTCCTATTATGTATCATGCTATGGTAGCACATTTAGAAGACTCTTTGTCATCCTTGGAAGTTGATGTGGCATGTCGAGTAGATTTTGATTGGATTCAATGTGTTGTCCCAATTAATAAAACATAATGATCATGATATTTACCACTCAATTGTGCTTCAAGGTATGAATTTGTCGAGCCCAGAGAATAATACCTACTTCAGGACTTTGATGCTATTATTTGTATTTAAAAATAATTAAATATTACTTTAGTCACTTTATTGTACGTCCTAGACAATGATATTAAGAGGCACTCGGGCGCTCATCTCGGTGCTTGAGTGAGGTGAGTCTCAAGTGCCTCGAATAGGGGTTAAGTGAGCATCTTCAATTGGGTGCCGCTTAGGAGCGCACTTGGGCCTAGGCGTTGGGCGGTTCATACGCTCGCCTAGGCCAATTGCAAACCTAATTGAAATTGATTCAACTTGACTTGAACTAAAATATTACAAATGGTTCAACAAGCCAAGTCCCACTACCTAACCCTTGTCACGGGCCCATTGGAGAGAAACCCTATTCTCATTCTCGTGATCGCTCACTTTTCCATGCCATCACCAACGCCTCTTCACTTGCGGCCAAAGCTCCTCACTGATGCTTCCACTTTAGTGATGATGTTTGCTTCTCTCTATCTCTCTCTCTCTCTCTGCCTCCTCTGCTACGGTCCCTATTGAGGCTCCTTGACACCCGATGCCTCCTCTGTATTTCTTCCGCTTTCCACCCCTCTCATTTCCTCCCGCTATCTCTCTCATGTGTTCGACACTCCCTATATAGGCAATTCAAGTAGATATACTTGATGCTCTCATGTGTCTCAAGTGTCTAATGCTCTTCCAATATAGGTAGTTTAAGTCGACATATCACGATGTCCTCATTGATCGCCTACATCCAACATTTCCTACGTGAATAGTTCAAGTTGACACGTCCCGACACCCTTATGTGTCTCTTGCACTTTTTACATGAGTAATTCAAGTCAACATGTTTGATGCCTTTGTGTGTCTTCTACGCATGATACTCCCCAAGTAAGTAGTTAAAGTCGACACACTCCCTCCATCCATTTTGAGTTCTATTGCATATTGTTAAAGTGATAATTCCATATGATTCAATTGCCGTCTCTAAATAAGAGGTATGGCATTTTCGACTCTGTTCATCAAAGTGCACCTTTAGCGGGGACCAAAAATTTCTACGTGTCTTCTAATGTGTAGACCTCATAGAGAAGGCAAGGAGGCTGATGTCACTTCGGGTCCTTCGGGACCAGTGAACCAGTTGGGGAGCTGTGACTAGCGAAAAGACGAGCATGAGATTACGAGACGGAGTGGTTGGTTGCTAAGAGAGGACAACAAACACGGAAAGAAACAGATATTATCATCTCGAAATGAAATGTGTCAAGGTTTAATGTGAGAAGAGCATAGTCAGGTTTATTTGTAAAGTAGGCTTTAAAGCTTTCTCCGAGAAAGGCACAAGGATGCATTAATCCAATAGAAGGTGCAGGCTATAAACACCTTATTTCCTTCGTAGCCATCACCTTTCATTTTCACACCACGCCATATCCAGAACGATCGATCGCGCGAGAACCAGAGGAGAGAGAGAGAGAGAGAGAGAGAGAGAGAGAGACGTATTTCTATTTCTCCTTGTTAGGAACAGTGTAATTAAAGAAAAAAGAAAGGATCCTGGGGACGAGCACCGAAGAGGGCATCCATACTAAGGGCAAATAAATTGGAGCGAGAGGGATAATGAGCTCACCAGAGGCGATAGAAGACGGGGCGGCGCATCCGCTCCTTCGCACCACGCCATTTCCAGATCGATCGATCGCGCGAGCGAGCCAGAGAGAGAGAGAAAGAGAGAGAGAGAGAGAGAGAGGCAGACGTACTTCTCTTTCTCCTTGCTAGGATCCGTATGATTCAAGAAAAAGGAAATGATCCGTTTTGGTATAAGAAGAAGAAGAGGTCCAAACCATAAGGGCTCCTGCTATTTGTCGTCGGCCCGATCGCAGATAAAAGCCCTAAATGTCAGGCTTAAGGCGTTCGGAAGGAGAAAAAGAGATCCCGCCCGACCCGACCCGACCCGACCCAGCCTGCAATACACCTCTACACGTAGCAATCCTATGACCTTACGCCACGTCGAGCATTATCTCTCAGAATTGTTGCTGTGGTATAATTATACGCCTCAAATTAGATTCTCGCGTACGCGAAAGCGAATCCGATCCACCACTGGGTGATTATTGTCGCGAGGTCATCGTTGGCGAGCACCGAGTCGAAAGCTGCACTCGATAAGTTGACTCCTCGTCGGCAACTGTCAATATAAGCACTAATTGCAGTCCCCTTCACTCTTTCCATGCTTTATATATATAAATATATATGTATGTATATATAAACCATGCATATGCATAGTGTCGTACCGTCAAACTCCAAACGAAACTGTCACCTACGTGTCTATCTCTTATTGGTGTCTGTTTAAGCATTCGTAGCGGAACGGGCACAGCAGGTGTTTGGGTGAGTTATCGGGTGATTATATTTTGGTTTCGAACCCTTCCTTCTCGAACGTTAGGGCCCCACGTCGATCACGGGAATATTTCGACGGTAAACAGAATTTGATCTCTCGGTAAGGAATCATAAAAAAATTCACATCGTTTTCCCAAACATAATAAATTCCGTTATGGACAGACGAACGGGCCCGCCTGATAAAGTTGAAAATGACGCGATTTATGGGAATATTCAAAGATCCAAATTGATTCATCACGTCGATTGCACGTGCTTATTGGATCTTACGATTCTCCTCTTGCACACCTGAGGAACGAGACAAGCGTCGTGTATCAGACGCGGATCCCAGGCTGTCATCTCACGGATGGTGGGACCCTGCAACGTGACAGCCGTGGCAGCATCCCTCGTTTCCCGGTCCAGTGTCTTATTATTGTATTCCGCTGCTACATGAGGGTGCTCCTATCACACTACCCACCTCGCGTATCGCTATCACTCCACCCGATCCCCGCACCTTCTCCGGTAACTTCACCCCCATTTAATATAGTAATTGGAAAATAATTTTAAAATATTTATACCAATTATAATATGTTTTTTTTTTAATGTGTTGCCATTGCAGCTGTATTAAATCAACGAAAAATAACGATGAAAAAAAAAGAAAAAGTAACATCAAAACGAAGAACTTTTCCCGAAAATTTGCGCTTCATTATGTGAGTACTGTTAGTACGTTGGACAGTGAGAAGACCGAAAGCTGCCTCTTCCCCTCTCTCTCTCTCTCTCTCTCTCTGTCCTACGTGGTGCTTTGTCACATCTTTGATAAAGACGTCGAGCCAGCAAATAAGTACGGGTTTGGTTTCGCTGTCCATCCACCTCCGCCACCCAATCCTATTGCACTACCACGTCGCTCGCTCCCTCGCTTCCTCGCTCCCGCGGCGTCATTGAAAGGCCAGTCGAACCGTTCCCTTATAAATGCGCCACCTCCTCTCCTTCCCCCTTTCTTTAACCCTCTTCGTTTCGGACACCCGGCTCTTTCGTTCTCTTCCTCCTCCTCCTCCTCCTCCTCCTATCGAAGGCCGATTTGTCTAGGGTTTGTGTCTTCTTTCAACGCAAGGCTATAGGATAGAATTAAATCGTGAAGGGAGATCGCTGGGGAGGGTTTGAAGGACGAGGGAGGGCGTGAGAGAGAGAGAGAGCGCGGAAGGCTTCGGAGGCACGCTGCATGTCAGATTGCAGTTCCAGCGAGGAGGGATACTACGGCGGATTCGGTGAGCTTGCGAACCCTCTACAATGGCCGCAACTCAGGAAAAAGCGACGCACGCCGACCCTCCCATCTGTGACGTCGTCGGTGCCAAGGGAGCCGTCCAAGAATGGGTTCCCGTGGCTGATGAGAGGCGGGCCACCGCGCCACAGGTCGAGGCCGTCGGAAAGTTGATCGCCCCCGCCGAAGACGTCCCGGCCCCTCCCATGAAGCCCTCTTCCAAAGGTGATGACTTGTTGGACCTGCCTTGCTCTTCTTCTGTGGTTCTTTCTCGTTATCCTTGTTTCCTTCGTGTTTGGATCATTCTGCATAAAGGCTTGACTGGAGATGAAGAGGATCGGTTCAAGAAACCGAGAAGTTTGTCCGAGATTCGATCCATGACAAAGAAAGACGTGACAAGGATAGGAGCCCTTCTCGATAAGGGACCTCGCCGTGAAACTTATAAGGGTACGATGGGTTAAGAAGTCCGCTATTGACTGGTTGAATGAAGGGTTGTTAGGATCTATTTATGATATGCTTACATGAGAAAAAGGAGCAGAGATAGGGCAAAATCAGATATAGAACTAGAAAGAGGAAGAAAAAAGGCACGAACATCTAAATTTTTTACACAACAAGATTTCAAGCTGTACGAAAAAAGGGCTGTAGCTATCATTTAGGATACCTAGGATGAAATTCGATGAAGCTATTTAAGAACTTGAATGAAATATTTTATTGTTCAAGTTTAGTGTGTATCATGGAAGAGTTTTGGGAGATAATAAAGGAAGACCACGTAAACAAGGAGTGGATTTGGAGGGCTCAATCGGCCCATGCGATAAGAACTCATATTATCTTGCTTTCTCACGCTTTGTCACATTGATTGGTCATGATGTGTAAATTAAGGGAAAAATGATTTACATAGCTTGTTATATGTCTATTATCTATGTAACAAGTGTTGTGTTCTATGAATGTGTAATGTAAAACCGATCACCTCATTGTACTGCACTATGGCCTGCGAGCAGTTGCCCTTCTTCCCTGCACTTCTCTCCGTGAAGACCCTTAACATATTGAGATCATTTGCTGCCTGGTTGACTACGTGGACTTGGCGGTATCAATTCCAAGATAGTTATAAGTGGTGTCTGCCTTAGATTTCATTTGTCAACATCACTTTTTATCTTTTTTGTTGTTTATGTTCGATCATATCACTCTTTATAGTGATAATTAGGTCATTTTGTATGTGTTTATTATTATCCTTTGTTTGATCCTGACATTTGGTGGTCTAACTGCAGCAATTCCGATTGTGATGAGAGCTCAAAATAGCCATCCTCTAGATCCACTGTCTGCAGCTGAGATATTAGTTGCAGTAGCAACAGTCAGGGCTGCTGGTGCAACTCCAGAGGTTCTTTAGATGCTTTGCTTGCTTCATGAGCTTTCTTTTGGTATATTTGAACACTTGACTTCAATAATTATGGTAAACTTCTTTTCAGGTTAGAGATGGTATGCGATTTATAGAAGTTGTTCTGTTGGAACCAGAGAAGAACGTTGTGGCATTGGCTGATGCCTACTTCTTTCCCCCTTTTCAACCATCACTACTCCCCAGAACAAAAGGTGGTCCTGTCATCCTGGGTAAGCTTCCTCCTCGGAGGGCTAGGCTTGTTGTTTACAACAAAAGGTCAAATGAGACAAGCATTTGGATCGTCAAACTCTCAGAAGTTCATGCGGCTACTCGGGGTGGCCGTCACAGGGGAAAAGTCATCTCCTCTGAAGTTGTTCCGGTAGTCCAACCCTCCATGGTATGTGGTTTTGGAGAGGCTGATGTGGGCATAATCTTAGATGATTTTCTTCTTGTATTCTCTTTTGCTAATATGTTTTGTCGAACTTATTCTTCTCAATTAGTTCTATAACCCTGAATCTACAATTAGTTCTTAAATCATTGTATCATATTTGTTTTGAAATCTCTTACTTTATCGTTCATGATATAAGCATGGCATCCTCAAGTTCCTTATCAAAGGTATTTTATGCTATTACATTTCTGATTGTATGTTGAGAAGCAAGATTTTTCCTTTGATATTGGTCGTTGCTTACTTATTAGAAGCTTATGGTTTTTTCATATAATAGGTGATTTTGACCAGTGATCTTATTTTATAAATCTAGGATGCCATGGAGTATGCGGAATGTGAAGCTGCTGTAAAAAGTCACCTTCCATTCATAGAGGCAATGAGAAAGAGAGGAGTAGAGGACATGGATCTTGTGATGGTTGATTCTTGGTATGCTCGACTTGTTCGTTTATTTACTATAAGCTATTATCGGGATATAATGCCATTGCAGTTGCTACTTTTTAATTATGATTTCTCTTTTTTCACCTGTGTATCCAGGTGTGTTGGTTACTACAGTGATGCTGATGGTCCTAATCGCAGACTTGCAAGACCACTAATATTTTGCAGAACTGAGAGTGACTGCCCCATGGAGAATGGTTACGCACGTCCCGTTGAAGGCATACATGTTCTTGTGGATATTCAAAATAATGTTATAATCGAATTTGAAGATAGAAAATTGGTGCCTCTACCTCCAGCAGATCCTTTGAGAAACTATACTCCTGGAGAAACACGAGGAGGCATTGACCGAAGTGATGTGAAACCTCTACAAATTCTTCAGCCTGAAGGTCCCAGTTTTCGTGTAAATGGTTACTTTGTGCAATGGCAAAAGGTATTCTGTTCATTTATTGCATCATTCTCTGGTTTTTTCACCTATTTCTTTCAAAGCTTGCAGTGAACTCACAATCTTCCTCTTTTCTGCTGAATAGTGGAATTTCCGGATTGGTTTCACGCCAAGGGAGGGATTAGTCATACATTCTCTAGCATATGTTGATGGTAGTCGTGGACGGAGACCTATTGCTCACAGGCTAAGCTTCGTGGAGATGGTAGTTCCTCATGGAGATCCAAATGAACCTCATTACCGTAAAAATGCATTTGATGCTGGGGAAGATGGCCTTGGAAAAAATGCACACTCTCTTAAAAAGGTCAAATGTGCTATGCTTGCAGATCTGTTTTATGCTTCATTAGTTGTATTTGCTTTTCCAATTTCTGTCTTAAAATATATGTCAATCCAGGGCTGTGACTGCTTGGGTTACATCAAATACTTTGATGCCCATTTCACAAACTACACTGGTGGTGTTGAAACTATTGAGAATTGTGTTTGTTTGCATGAAGAGGACCATGGGATCCTATGGAAGCACCAAGATTGGAGAACAGGCTTAGCAGAAGTTAGGCGATCAAGAAGGCTAAGTGTGTCCTTCATATGTACAGTTGCTAATTATGAATATGGCTTTTTCTGGCACTTCTATCAGGTAAGTTGGAAAATTTTGCACTTTATGCTTCTTGTTCTAGTTGCTAGTAACATAATGTTTGATTATACCTGATAATCTGAAATTGTAACTTTTTGGACAATCTAGTCATGATTTAAGCCTTTACAGCATACTCATCCTTTCATCTAATTTTGTGTTTGTTTGCTGAAAGCTTTTACACTTATTTGACAGAAGATATTCCACTTTCAGGTTCTTCTCTTTTGCCATACCTATAATATATAATTCAACCAAATATCAGAACTTCATATTTTGCTAATTATAGAAAACTTTACTACAATATGCTGGATTAGCCTGCTTCTGCATGGGCTGTTATGGTCTGTGATTCCATATGCACCTAACTTTTGCACTCATCCACTCACAATGTTGTTTAAGGTATGAATGTTGTGCAAATCCTTCCATGTACTAGCAAATAGTCCCAATATTTACTCCGAAGTAACGTGAGTATATCTTGTAACAGAGTGACAGTCCAAAAAAGATTGTTAGATTAAGTTATTTTTTCAAAACTTTGGGTATGAACCCGTGGTTGTTAGGGAATTGGCAAGTTGTTCTCGAAAGCAATTTGCTGAGAAGGCTATAAACTGATATGTTTGAGGGTGAAATTTATTAGAACATGATCTTGTTCAAGTGGAATTGGGGATAGAAGAGGTATGAAAGAAAGAAAAGAAGCATGAGAAGAGAAGATAATAAGCACTTGTGACACACTTAAAAGACCTGCTACTAGGAGAAACAGTTTACTTCACTGGTGGAGAAAAAAATTCTTCTTCTCTTCGTATCTTGACTTCGTATCAGGGAAGGACCGAGTGACGTTGCAGAGAACTGGGGTTTGTTATAGGTTTATTGTATTTGCCATATCTTTTGAACAACTGGGAATGAAATATACATAATGTGCTACTTAGTAAGTATCAGGAAGAGTTAGTATATGATTGAAGATTTAGTTGGATTAGCTAGGTGGCAGTAACTTGATATGGATTTGGTGATACGACAAAAATGTCTCTGCTTAAATAATTTTAAGTAGGTAATATGAGAACTGGTTTTTAATGAGTTTGCTGTCATTTTTTCACTACAGTTTGAAGACTCTGATATGTATGCAAGTCTATGAGATGCAACAACATGGTATTCTTTTCTCTTTCTTTTCTACTCTCATGCATTCTCTCTTTCTTTCGCTTATGTGCTATCTGTCTCTCCCCCATTGTCTGCCTCTTCTCCTTGCTGCATCATTGCCGATGCCATCTCCACCTTGCCAATTGTTGCCACCATCTTAAGGTTTGCATCCTCTTCCTTTTCCTCCACTTCATCTCCTCATGCTTTGGCTCCTCGTCTTCCTCTGTCTTCATGTCTTTCTCCTCCACCAATCCTCTTTTTTTAGTTCTCTCCTCTTTCGCTGACCTATACTGAGTATTGATATGTTAATCCATACCAGAACTGTATTGATCCAGTCACTGTTTGGTATCTGCGTTGGACTGAGATTCTAAACTTGATTCCAACTATAATCGCAAGACAGTTTAGTTTTCTTCTATAATGGCCCTCCTTTTGTGAATTATGATGGAAGACGCTACCCAAAATACTAACATAAATTAAAGTAGATGAATAAATAAGAAGCACACTATGACAATTAAGGCATAGTTGCATGTGCCATGGCTAAGTTTTAACAGATCAGCATATACTGTTCATTGCACACGTAAATAAAATGACTTTCTTTTAGCTTGTAACTTGTTAATAAATCTACTTGCACCTTTTTCTTTCAAAATTGTAACTCTTTTTTTAGTCAGATTCTAGGACTCTCTCCTAACAATTATTTGTAACAAGTGTCTGCCCAAGAAAAAGTAGGCATTAGGAGCTTAGTTAACTTTCCAGGCTCTTATATAGGCAGCTAATCTGTTGCTTTGCCTGCTTTAAATAGGTGCCTAAGTTGGTGGGTTAGCTAAATGGTCTGAGCGAATTGTTTGGGCTGCACCTATGACAACAATCCTTCTTGATCATCCATCTGATATTAATTGAATATCATAAGTTATTTTTATACTAACTATTTATGTTGACTCTGGTATCAGATAGTAATTCTAAATCTGGATTATTTTCCTTCACTAATTCTGCTGGCACAGCATGTCCTGGGTATGAATTTCACTCCATCGACTTCCATTGGGTAGTTGGTGGATTGGCATGTTCAGGTCAAAATCAACATCTTTTAGTCTCTGATATAAAATCAAAAACAATTTTCCTGCTCTATGAAGGTATTAACAAATATGATATGAAAGGTTTTTGCACATTTATATTATGCTAGTCATTTTATTAAAACAAATGCTCTTACGTTGCTGTAAGAAGATTGACAGTGATTTGAACATTAGACAATGAATTTTGGTGAATATATTATCTAATATTTATGTCACACATAGATTTATTTATTTATGTTATTTTTTAGAAACAATTGTTACCTGTTAGGTAAAATATATCCATTGCTGCGGAGCTTTGAGACACCTTTATTGTGTCAGTTACCAGTTTGCTTCCATGTTCAAGGTGTTTTCAGGGGCTTACTTCTTGTGCAGTAAGTTAAATAATTGAACATAGAGAAACTATTGAAAATTAGAATCGGCCATTACATACATAGTTGATGAACCGGAGCAGATGGGCAAAGTTTGGATTTGATATATAGAAGATATATTGACAGAGTTTCCTGCTTGGTAGGGCTTGAGTGAGCTCCTAAAGTTATGTTCTGACATGAATGCTGAGATTCTCCAACTGGGTTCATAATGCAATTTTCATGCTCGTGCATTCTTAATGTTATCTCAATATCCTTTGTTTTTTCTAAACCTGGAAGTAGTTTATCTATACGTGCATGATTTTTCTGTTTTAGCTCATAAAACAGAATGGTTAGTTCAATCATTGCTAATCAATCTTCTTAGTCCTACATCATTCTGTTGTTTTTCATGCTTGATATAGACATATGCTTTGGATATGATGCATATGGTTTACATGGTACTCTCTTGCAGGATGGTAAAATTGAGGCAGAAGTAAAGATAACTGGAATTCTCAGCCTAGGGGCTTTGGGACCTGGTGAATCAAGAAAGTATGGTACAACAATTGCACCGGGTTTATATGCGCCAGTTCATCAGCATTTCTTTGTTGCTCGCATGGATATGGCTGTTGACTGTAAACCTAATGAAGCCTTCAATCAGGTGCTCCTTTTATTTACATTTTGTGTTGTGATGTAGTTTTGTATTTCTACTTTGTGATTTTTCTTCTTTCTTTTATCCTGATTTTCACCTGTCCTAAATCCTTATTCTGCAATATTGTATATGTCTTGCTTTACTACATATTAGGATAAAAGTATGTATTCATCACTATCACTATTAGTAGTTAACTCAACAATCTTTTTCGCACTTGTGTTACTTCCCCAGATTCTTTTTGAAAGTGGTTCTAAGAGACTGGAATCCAGTATTTGCTTCTGCGGAAGGCTCACAGGGAACAGAATTTTAGTTTATGCCCATTGTATCACTTATGCAAAAAGGCTTACATAGCCCTCAATCATCTTCGTATGACTACTCGGTTCATGATCACTAATTCAGAATAAAATAAACTTGATTAATTTTTCTGGTTGCTTTGTTTGGTATCTTCAAGGATAAATTGAACTTGATAAAACTAATAGGAAACTTGGGTCTGTTAGAATGAAAACAGCAAAGAAAGGAAACATCAATTCTGCAAAGAAAATTGAAAACCTTGAGATACCTAGCAAAAGTAGCTAAAAATTGCAATTTCTTAAAAGAAAAAGAGAAACACTGAATGCCCATCTGAAAGATAAACTGCAAAGAACTCCTCAACATGAAATTTAAGTTTCATATTGTTTTTGAATTTTGGCTTGAGTTGTTTTTAGTGCATGAAAGATTTCTACAAATTCACTAAGCAAATAACTAGTTTATCTTGTTAAAGAATTAGGTGAAAGGTTGATAAGGTAGACAACACCCTAAGCTTGTGCTACTGTGTATTTGCCCACATACATGGAAGCATCTTGATGCCTTTACTAAAAGAACAAAGCAGCATGGTGGATACCCAGTCACCTTGGTGTCTAGTGGCCTAGTTACATAGTTCATATGGTTCTTTTTTTCTTTCTTTCCTTTGATCATTGTTATTATCATCGAACTTTTGTCTATACATGATGCAATTCCTTCTCGTAAAAAAATGACAATTCTGTCGATTCTTTGTGTAATAAAGTCACTGTACAATGCAAAGGTTGTTGATACGTTATATATATATATACGATTTTTTTTGTGTTTCATCAATGATTATTGCCCATGTCTCAACTTATATATGCTCAAATCTTATTTGAACTGTCTGTGTTGCTATGAACTTTATGTATATGTAAGAGTGCTTTGTGTAGGTGGTTGAGGTGAATGTCAAAGTTGAAGAACCTGGCCTGCATAATATTCACAATAATGCATTCTATGCTGAAGAAAAGCTTCTCAGATCTGAGTTGCAGGCTATGCGTGACTGCAATCCTTCATCTGCACGACACTGGATTGTACATACTTCACTTTATTTGTATTGTGATTTATTCTTATTGACTCATTTCCTTATCTGCATGAGCTACAGATGCAGACTATTAAAAGAATTTTGAATTTAGCCATCACATCTGCTAAGGAATGACATCCAAGTGCATCTTTGAAATTGAACCTAGCTTCTTCGTTTTCTTAAAAACTCGTATTTACTTAAGCTTTTTGTAAATGTCATACCCATAGCATCTCTAAAGCTTATATTTTAGATAACTCTTTTATTTTCCTATATTACTGGAAGCTTACCATATTATTTTTATATTATTTATTATGTCCATTAAATGTATGAAAAACCACCAAATTTCCAAATTATTTGTCTTTGATAATTATAATTGAACAGACTAACAAATTTATCTGTGTTTCTTATGGGCTCAAATTAGTAATTTGTCCAATTTTCCCATGTTTAACCTATCAGTACATCAACCTTCTATAAGTTTCCCATAGGATTAAATACGTATATTTTTTCTTATTCCAAAGTCATAGTGCTGGCCCTAAATGTTTGCTAAGTACTATATTATCTGTATCATTGAACCTGAAATTTCTATGGAATTTGAAGCTTTGGGCCCAGTGAAGTTACGAGAAGAGATGGGTGCAACTCAAGTTGAGAAAATTCCATGTGAGATTTTATATAATTCTGTTACTAGTTACTTGATTTAACACTGTAAAGCTGATGCCAAGTCTTTAGTAAGACAAGTTCAGAAAAAGAGAGAAGCTTCATTGGAACTCTACAGGACTATATTTCTTTTGTGTGTGTTTATATAACAAAAGCTATTGGTTAATAGAAAGATCTACTTGATTTGGTTACTGCTGGAATTGATAGAACTATGAAGAAACATTTCAAAAGCCTCCTAGACCTTGGAAGAGTTAAAAGGAAGACTTTTAGAGCTTTGAAATTATGTATATTTGTCTCAGTGGCAGGATAAGCCAATCAGGGAAAAGATATGACCCCAATTGTTGCAAATTATACATTTTAGTGTTCTAGTTTTATATTGACTTAACTAATTCATATTTTCTTCATGTACGTACTTATTGACCAAACAAAACTGATCTTGTTCGTTGTATTTATAATTTTTGACCTTCTCACTATAAGTTATGCATCTTACACTTTTAATGGGAAAATCTTGTTCTTCCCTCATTCATTTACATTTGCATCCTTATATTGATCCTGGCTGGCGGACAATTTTTAATAATCTTCTTTCCACCTTTACCACAATTGCATTAAGAGGATAGGCTTTCATCACTCTTTGGTGACTATTCATCTGTTTGTATTCTTGCTAGGAAATGAAATGTTATAGCTTATGATGTTAATACTCGTGAGGGACTGTTGTTACTACTACTTTGTTCCTATTCTACTTTGTTTCTTATGCCTTCATTCTGATTTTCAGGTAAGGAACACCAGAACTGTAAATCGAACTGGTCAACCTGCGGGCTACAAGCTCATGCCTGGTCCCAATTGCCTTCCATTAGCTGGTCCAGAGGCAAAATTTTTTAGAAGAGCTGCATTTTTAAAGCATAACCTTTGGGTTACATCATATAAACATGACGAGATGTATCCAGGAGGAGAGTTTCCTAATCAAAATCCACGGATAAATGAGGGACTAGCCACATGGGTTAAGAAGAATAGGTCCCTTGAGGAAACTAACATTGTTCTGTGGTCAGTATCTTTAATCAGTAGAGTGTGGTTTGGGATCGTTTGGAATTGATACGAACACTTTTCTTGTGCCTTTTTTTATTTTTGTTGCTTTAGAAACAATTCTGAACTCCCGGTTGTGTTATATCTTCAGCTTATACATGCAAGACATCTACATATTTTACTTCTGATATTAGCAGCATTATGTTGACTTATTATGAACTTGGACTTGTAGGATTGGTTAATTTTGCTTTAGTTCTTTTGTTTTGGAGGCTATGTGCAGTTTCAAGAATCTGTGTGTTGAAATTTTCAGTAGGTTCACTGATGTTTTTCATACTAACGAGCTTTAATTACAGGTATGTATTTGGAGTCACCCACATCCCAAGGTTGGAAGACTGGCCTGTCATGCCTGTTGAGCGCATAGGTTTTATGCTCATGGTATTCCTACTTATTCTTTTTCTTTTGGTGAATCGTTTTCATCTGCAGTGACCAGTTCATCTATACTTGGTTGGTAAAGCCTCAAACATCACATATCTCAATTCCACCTATATTGGCCCCAAATAGTTGGGGCTTTATGGCTTTTTTTTTAATGATGGAATCAATTCTTTTGGCTACTTGTGATGTTTGAGGCTTTACTTGGTTAATGTTCTTTGTTCATCAAGCGAGCCTTTTTTATGTTTTATTTTTATTTTTCCTCTACAAGTTTGATGCTTCCACTTACTGGCTTTAAAAATTTTCAGCCGCATGGTTTTTTCAACTGCTCTCCTTCGGTTGATGTGCCTCCCAGTCCCAGTGGAGCAGAGGAGGAGAGTGTAGCGCCAAAGTTGGTCCCAAGTCTTCTTCTCGCCAAGCTTTGATGAATGATGAAAAGCCGATGATGCATCTGTATCCTGGTCATATATAAAGCGACACCTCAAAAGCATATGTCTTGGTTTTGTTCCAACGGTATGGAAGCCTCAAGCCAACCACTAGTCATTTTGCTTAGATATGAAGATATGTATGATGGGTTTAGTTTGCTGCTTTTTGCGGTGACTGATTGACAATGGTTATCTTTTAATTAAAGTTATTCCTTTCGCACTTATTAAGTAAATTATTGTGTATTTGCTTTGTTCCCCCCTTTCTGTGAGTTTTATTGTTCATCTGTTTGGCTTCGATCGTATTAGCTGGGCAGCAGAGTATAGTTTTATTTCGTATGCATATGAAATTTGAAACAAGAAGAAATGTGGCTCCAGGTGCATCTTGTATCACTCACTCTTTTAGATTTCACCGGAGATTTGCCGGAGCTTTGCCGGAGATTAGCCGTTCCCGCAGCTTCTACATCTATCGACGCATCCGTCCTCTTTATCGACAACACCATATAATAAGGACAAGAAGGGCATCAAAAGATTTCCATGCGGCGCAGTCTTTATTCTTTAATTCTTTTTTAGCTCATTGCCTTCCGCTCGCACGTACCTATCGTGTTTTTGGAGGCATCGGTGGCCAACCCAGGGCTGGACATGGGCCCAACCTTGCTTCCGACGGCCACCCGGTGTCTCGTCGACATGACGCACGCTGCTTGCCCTTTAGCTTGTATTTATCCCTTTGATGGTTTGATAACTCCGCCTCCCAATTTTATTCCCTCTTCCTCTTGTAATTTACCTGTTCTTGGGATCAACCACATTCCTTCTTGAACCCTAACGGGACTCTGCCTTGGAATCCCCATCGCAAGATTTCACCTTTAATCCTTTCCCGGGTTTCTCAAATCTCACTTGCCGGTTTCCTTCGCTTCTCTCCATCTCAACGTCCCTGTTCGATTCCGCCGGGAAAGGTGCGTTTTTCCCATCTCTTTCCGATTCCGATGTTGTGGTGATGGACAAATTGGTAATTCATTCTTTGGTTGCTTCCTTTATGTAGGTGATTGGTGATTTATCGGAGAGCAAATGCCCGAAGAGGATCTGATCGAGCTCAAGTTCCGGCTGTTCGATGGGTCGGACATCGGGCCGATCCGCTACTCTTCTACGTCCACCGTCGCCATGCTCAAAGACAGGATAATCTCCGAGTGGCCACGAGGTAGGGGTCTCTTAATCTTTTCTTTCCGAGTCAGCAAGACAGAAGCTTCTCCTTTCTTTAGAATCCAGTTAACAGAAACTTCTCGTTTGTCATTATTGTCATTGGTCCTTCAGATCTTTCAACTTGTCGATTTCTGGTGATTTCTTCTCTTCACAACGATTTGATTTCGATGTTTTCATTGTTAGAATAAATATCAGAATATTGATTACCGCCCTGTACTATATCGATCTTGCTGCCTCTGCGAGGAAGGTTATCGCGAAATTTGGATTCTGTTCCTTTCCATTGCATCCATCTCTATCTATCCCCTTGTGAAATTAATTTTTGGTACCCATGTCAAACTAAACTAGCTGATTCGGAAAAAAAAGAAAATTTGACTTGTAGAATTGGGCTTAACAGGACTGATATTGTTGTTATAATCTTTATGGGGAAGTTCCTCATGTTCAATAATGTGACAAGTTCCATCACTCATAGAGGCCTCCGTTTTAGAACTAAAGTAGCAAATCTTGCTTTGGGCAACAACATCAAGTGACATTTTTAATATATTAAATATACATTTTAGAACTGAATTTGGCTATCAACTGTTTAATGCTTTATCTTAAAGTTGGTGATTTAGTCACATATGTTGTTTTGGGCATTTCTTTTATCGTTATAACATTTACGTTCGTAGATATGCTGTTACTTTCAGTTGACGTTTACTCATTTTCCCTTTGTGATGTTAGCCTGCTATTGTGTCGGTTTTTTTTATGTTTTATTTTAGTCTTATATTGTTAATCTTTTAGTAATTCAGTTGTTTCCTGTCCTTGCATTTTTGTCGTAGATAAGAAGATTATACCAGAGGTGGCTAATGATGTCAAACTGATAAGTGCGGGCAAAATATTAGAGAACAATATGACGGTTGCCCAGTGCGCATCATCACCTTTTAGTGAACTTCCAGCAGGTGTGATCACCATGCATGTTGTTGTGCAACCATCTTCGACTAAAACTAAAACGGGTAAGCTGGATCTTGTTAGCAGTTGTTGTGGCACTCTATCATCCGATGATATCTTTCTTGGTCGGTCTCTAAGAAGTTCAATTTGATGTATAGAAAATTCCATGTCTTTTTGTGCATCAAAGTAAAGATCCTTCAATTGAATTAATTAGCAGGTTGGTTCTAATGCTAGGAACGCCTCCAATTAATCCAACTTGGAACAATTGAATTTCTATATGAAGCTCTTTTAAAGACTCATAGGTCATGTTACAAAAACTTGCACCTGTACTATCAATTGATCTGTCAAATATCAAAGTCGCTTCGCTTGTAATTCTCTTTAGCTTGATGAAACACCCAGTTATTTCACCCCATTTTGTCTACCTACTACTCCGATCTGTAAATTTATTTTTGAGTTTTAATGTAATGTGTTTTTTCCTTCAAATTTAAAATGATTGTTGCTTACTTATTTTTTCTAATGACATAAGAAAAAAGGATCGACGAGTCGCCAAAGAAGACAGCCTGTTCTTGCTCTATATTGTAGAGCAAGAAGCCATTTGTGAAGCGTGTGACCGGCGGCAACCATATCGTCTGCCAGCAACTCTATATTGTATTATTTTCTTAGAGGAAGATGCCATACGATGATGCGAGGCGAATGCTCTTGCACAGCTTGCCTCGAAACAGATGGATCTGACCGGGGAAGAGAGTGGCCTGTATGTAGCTGAGTCTAACATAAGGCATTGCAGACTACAGTTTTCTCTACACACCACCTGTATATCGACCGCGTTGACTGCAGAATCAATTCGATATATTCTTGGTGTGTTTATGTTGTCTCCATATTGGCCCTGGTTTCAGATATGTTGGTGATAAGCGGAAGAAGGATCTTGTTGAAGCATTTGTGTGACAGGATAAGCTCAAACACTTGCAATGAGGATAAACTGGTGGTAGTCAACTGATGCGTTCATTCTTGTAGTCACTGTATTCTTTGGGGATGCAAGGCCATCGAGAAGGTAATTGAATTATGATACTATCAACTTGTACCTTTGATTTTTGTTTATTTAAGAACATCCTAATTATGTTGTTAGCTTTTCAGGAAGTAAAAGAATTAGACAATGGGTTTGAAAGCAGAAAAGGACTCCATTGGATGAAGAAAAGAGGAAATGTGCCCTCAAATAGAAAGAAGTTTGGTGCGAGTAAATACTATTAGCAAACTAGCAGACAAGTCCTTTTCTTGCTTCAACCACTGACAGAGAACCAAGTGATGTGGTAGTACATTGGTGGTGAGCAGAAGCTAATGTTCTTCGATGACCTATCATCTTCTAGCAGAATAGTAATCTCTCATTGTCTCATCTGCATGTAGAGACATTATTGCTGAAAGAAGAACAACACAATCACTCATCCTCCATCTTCTTATATCTCCATCAGATCTTGCAATCGTGCCATTGCTGAGCTTGGGAGCCCGAGAAGCACGTTGATGCCCTTCCTCTTCCTCTCCTTCCCATGGGACAGGAACAGGATCACCTCCTTCTCAGGTAGAGTCACAGGCCCGGACTGCACTGGCTCCCCCCACCCGAAGTCCGTGGTGTGGAAGGACAGCCGAGACCAGGTTGTGATCAGAAGAGTGGCCGTCAACGAAGGCCTCGCCCTCGTGGCTTCGAAGTAGTCCATCGCCGATCTCATGTATTCATCAGTCACCGTCTTGACTGCGTCTTGCACCAGTCCGACGGCGAACGAGAGCGGGCGGCCCAGAAGCTCCCCTGCCGTGCTCAGGCAGCCGGTGAGCATGGTGCCGTTGCCGAAGTAGCCCTGCGGCAGCGGGGTATCGAATCGGGACCGCCCGTCGACCGCGAACAGGAGCTTCGTCTTTTGCCCCGGCTGCAGCCTCAGGGCCTCCGTCCGGGCTCTCCACACGTGGCCGGAGAGCGCCTCGAAGGTCGTGCACTTGGCGAGAGCTCCGTCTTCCAGAGCTCTCCTCTTCACGCGTCCGAGCTTCTCAGGCTCGAAGCAGAAGGACCTGTACGCCATCTCTTCACCGTACAGTGCCGTGGAGTCGGAGACGTCTTCGATCTCGGCGAACTCGTGGTGGGGGAAACTGACGAGAGGAGGATTTCGAGACTCGAGAACGGTGCGGTCGACGAACGGCGGCACCGATATCGGCAGGCCTCGTGCCGTTTCGCCCCAGGAGTTGACGAACTCCATCGCGCCCAGCCCATCGAACATGCAGTGGTTGACGGCTAGCCCAAGGATGAATCCCCCGCTCCTGAACGTAGTGACCTGAAGGAAGCACGCGATGAGCTTCCGATGATTGTATGATCGAAACAAGCTGCAAGGGTGCGAGTTCCGAACCTGAACGACCAATGGCGGCATCTCCAGCAAGTTATTGGCACCGAGAATGGTGTAGACGAGCTTGCCGAGAGTGTCGGGGTTAGGCTTCGTGATGTCGCCAACGTCCTCCATCTCGCAATCTGCTTCAGCCTCCACGAACACCGCCCCTTCTCCGGTGCAATCGACGATGAGCTTCCCCTCGTCGCTGATCGCCAGCCGCCCGGCGAGCGGGTAGTAGTGAACGAGGACCTTCGCCAGAGCCGCCTTGATCACTTGCACAGCTTCCTCGTTCCGCTTCTCCTGCGACCTGAAGCAGTATACGGTCCGAACTATGACCGCAATGTTCTGGTCGAGGTTGGAGAGGAAGTAGAGGCCCTTCGCCGTCTCTTCCGCCGGCGGAACAAGCGTCGGTTCCCCTTGCTCCACACAGAGTTCAAACTTCTCTCTCGGCTCTGGAATCTGACCACCGCATACACAAACAAAAAGTATAGTCTCTGCACGTCAACCATACATACCATCAAAACATAGAACTGAGTTGAGATGTCGTCTACCATGTTCGACAGCTGAGACATCTGATTAGAAACTCGAGAAAGAAGACGAGAGATGGTTGGTTCCATGGGGCTAACACACGGTGCAATTTATAGAGAGCTTGAGACGAGAAGTCGACTGGTGGATGGGCGGGATGAAGTGCACAGCTAACAGTTTTGAGAGCTCAGAGGAAGTGAGCCAAAACGATCTCTTCTGTTGATGTGATTGACCTCCCAACCTACAGGACTCCCATATCATTGGCCCAAATCAGCAAAGTTGCATTGCGAGTGATGATTACCATGGATGACAATAATAGATCATGCTGGTCATTGAATGTTAGGATGCTGCAATCTTGGACTGCCAGTGTGATGTCAGTGTCACTGGATTAAGTGTCATAAATTGCATTGCTGTAGAGGCGGGTGCAGACTCCATCACACCACAAGTAGCAAGGTTGCATGCATGGAGGAGGTCATGAGTCACACGGAAGGGGCTGTTGGCCTATTTATGCTTTGGTAAGCCTAAAATAGTCAACTAATAATAGTGTGTTGAGATTCTCAAATCTATCACATCTATAGGGCAGGCTGCCTCATTTGATCTGTATATATTGTATGATATGTATACCATCTGATTTGGTGAAATACTTTACCACAATCAATCCATAATCATCTTCCATACAAGGAAAAGGCTAGAATTTAAATTCTCATATTTGTCATTTTAGGATAAATTGAAGATCCATAATCCAACCACATTACTTTCTTAACACCCATCTTTTTCCTCTGCTAATTTTCTTGACACCAAATGCATTGGATGGATTCCTTGGACTTAAAAGAGCATGCCATCTATGTACATCAAATAGTGTCTATTTACAATAGTGTAATTATTGCTCATCCTTCCATCACATTCGGTATACTTCTCATCCTGGACTATCTACAGAGTGTTGCTGCTGGATGTTTGTCTTTGATGTCGTACCTAACTTTTTTCGGTATCATCTTTGCATGCTAATCGTCTTCCATGAGTGTGATTTGGCGTTCATGAGTAGGATCTGATCAGTCGAAAGCTCTGAAACGAGGCCCTGAAGAGGTTGCCAAAGAAGAAACTGACAGTGCTGACCACCTCGGGAGGAGGCTTCGCTTCGAGTAGAGGGTTCTGCTTCACCCTTACTATCGTCTGCCCGAGCTGTCTGCGTATCGAATCGATCGTCTTGGCATCCACAGGGTTGCCTGATGTCTCAGAAAGATGGAAGGTGTCTACTTCTTTGCCTCCCTCGGTCGAAATCTCTGCTCTTCTGATGGTCAAGCCATTCTCTCGGAATACCCTTGTGATCTCTGAGAGAGAGCCAACTTCGTCCTCTGTCTTCAGCTCCAATTCGAGACCCTGCACATGGCCAAAGACGATATAAGTAACACAAGCAGTGAAAACCATTCACAATATTTGGGAATTCGATCGTACATCTGAAGCTCTTCTCTCTACAGCTGCCTCAAGACACTGAATCAGATGCTGTTGCTCGCCCTCTGAGCTTATGGGGAGGCCATCTACATGTCTTATATAGTATTCCTTCAATCGGACTCGAAAGATTAGGACTGGCTTAAAGGAAACAGTATAGCTTACACATGATACGTACCTGATAAGCTTCTTCCTTTCCTGCACTGGCAGTCCCATGAAACACAACATACTGCATGTCTGTGAGTGTGCAAATGGTGTCAAACAGAAGCTTGGGCCGGTCCTTGGATCTCAAGATTACCACAGTGTAGTCCTTCTCGGAACAGTCCATCACAGTGACTTGGGGTCTAGATTTATTCCCCACAGCTTCTTTCACTTCAACCCTCTCATAATCCCGGTCATGGAACATCATCTGATGCAACCTCCTCTCTGTGTGGGTGAGCCCCATCGACACGGTCATCGTCCCCATCCTTGGATCATGATCACCTCTAAGAACATTGCAGAGGAGCTCCTTGAGGGTGGAGAGCTGTTGGGGGTCTTCGATTGCTCCCTCGGTGGACTCATGGGTGACATGAAGCACTGCTGCAACTCTGTTGTTGTGTGTCCATAGCTCAGCTTTCACCACATGACTCATCTGGGTTGCAAGAACAGCGCATATTTCGGATAGCAATCCAGGCCTGTCGGAGCCTGTTATCTCAATTAATGTGTCCTCTGTTGACGGCATTATACCGACTGAATTCTGAAGCTTGGGGAATAAGCAAGCCTCTGACTCCAGGGACTGGACAAACGTAATAACAAACAGAAAACAATCAAGCTGATGCCATTTATCTAACATGTTCGTCAAGCAATGGTGGCAAAGTTTGTCTCATGAAACTGGTGATTTGAGCTGATATATATGAATGTTGAGAAGAACAAATGAAGAAAAATATGCTAGATTCGGATAGAACTCATCATGTATGTTATAGTTGAGCTAAAAGTAATGGAAATATGCCACACTAAAAATTTTAATTAATACCTTTTTAATGTAGGAGATGATCTCCTCATCCCACAGTTTGTTTCCATCGCAGTCGGTCACATTAAATACTGGAAAATGAGAAGAATTAGGAACTATTTCTTCCCTTTGTTCGATCTTATTGAGACTCGGAGAGCATACCATCCATGAACCAACTTCCATCCGAAGATATATAGGCCTTTCTGATGACAAGGTCCAGATCAGTGAGGACTTGAACAACTTCTAGCAGAATCCCATGCTTGTTGACACTATCCACCTAAAACAATGAACACGTACAATATCTAAGAGACAATTCATCAAAAACAAAGCATGCAACCTTTGGTTCCGCAGTGATTTAAGCTTATGTTTACTCAAAAAGCCTCTCACTTACTCTAATAACTGTTGCATCACCGCAAGAATCATTATCTATCACAACCCTGCATTGCAGAACCAAAGACATGAGGTGAGATTCCAAAGAAAAAGTTTGAAGCAAAAGTAATGAGGTAGAATGAAAGAATCTTAAAAATGAACAAACAACAACAAGGAATCATTTTTGTTTCTTTTGCGAAGATTCGGTGCTCAGAAAGGCCAAAGCAAAAGCCATGGAAAAGGGATTCCATCCGATCACAACATGACTCAAAAATGTGGAAGAACCCTAAACCAATGAAGACCCAAAGAAAAAGTACAAAGGGAGGATTACTCACACCTAATAATCACATCCAACACAAGATATCTAAGATTGAAACAAACCATGCTGAAATGATGTGAGAATAAGAACCAGAAAAGAGATGCCATTGCAGAGCCCAGCTGACAAAATAATTCAAGCAGATCAAAGCATCCAAAACACTAAGAACACTAAATCAAGAACAGAGCGAACTACGCAAAACAAAGATTCTTACATAAGAGGAAGAAACGAAAAGCTACACAGGAGAGGAGAAGGAGCAAGAAATTCCTAGGAAAGCAAACCCAATCATCTCCCCATAAACAAAGCAGAAATGAAAAACCATATCTGCTCATCTCTTCCAAACAGAAACTTTAGCACCGCATCACAAGCAAAAATGGAAAGTCCTGCAAAATAGACCACATACCAAAGCAATATGCTCCAAGAATCAAGCAATTACATCAAAGCAAAGAGTGCTAAACTCAGGTCACCTCGGAGGGTTCATCCTCCTAATGAGCTTGGCGAATTCATCGTCTTCCACATCCATCTCCACCTCCGGGTACCTCCTCATCGTCCCCAAACAAGTGAACTAGACCAAGCTCAAGAGAAAAGAGAGCTCCTCTTCTCTCTTCTTCTCCCTGTATATAAGAGAGAGGTGTACAGGGAAGGTAACTTTTGTAAATCAGTCCCTACAATACCTGAAATTTTATTTCTAATTCCTTAAATTGATATATGCCCTCGACAGGGTAGGTATTTTGGGCATTTAATATTTTCCAGGGATTGATATGTAATTGTAGTTTGTTCATCTCCATCTCCCGCGATCTGACATGGCGATTTCCCATTGGTTCGACGACTGGTTGCTGTGCTGATGTCGTGATTTGAGAAGCGGACACCTGTTATGATATTTTCACGGATGGATTCGGGAGACGGAGTGGGGGGGAGGGGGGAGGGGGGTGTCCGATTAAGCGCCGGCGCGCGTGTGTCGGGGGGAGACTAAAACGTGTGAGGTGTTTGCCACGTGCGTGTGGGCCGCTTCCCGTTATTTCGACGGTGAGACCGGCGAGAGTGACCGGTTCTCCCGACGGCCCAAATTATCTTGTGCGTATTATGTATCCACGCGCAAAGTCAAAGCATCAAAGAAAAGGAGCGTATTTGGATTTATAATAACGATATTTAGTATGAAGATAATGGGAGGTGGATATTGTGGAGAGAAAGCTCGACCAGTTCGGATCCATATGTATAGAATTATCTGATGTGTCATCTATATGAAGATTAAAGTTGGGAGAGGTTTCTCGACTAGGTCCATTCAATGATCAAGTTAGTAACCCAATGTATATGAATGTAAATGCGAGTGGTCAAAAAATAATAATTCATTCATCTTTTTTTTTTTTTTGTTCATATGAACTTTTATACTTAGTCATAAATGGATAAATAATTTATAAAATATTCTACGGAGAGGTAGCCTCCAACCACCTCTTCTTGACCTCTTGTCCACGTGGACGACAAGGAGGTGACGGCATAGGCAAATGGGTGGAGAATGACCTTTGTCTTATTTTTTTCACCTTGGATACTATGTGACGGTTATATATCATATAACGATTAGCTAACAATATACTCCTTATCATTTACGCCCTCCCATGTAGTGCTTTGAAGCTCTCACGAGAGGGGTCTAAAGTATGGTATCGAGTTCCTCCAGCACATCAAGTTTATAGCTCTTCGATCCATCGTCGACATGGTGGCACGTCGAGTTCATCTGATATGTCTAGTCCAACATGCCCAAGCACTGCCGGTGGTGATCCATAGTCGACCTAACCCTCATATCATCTAGGGACGTACCTTGGTCGAACGGGGTCAAGTTTCCTTACCTCCCCATCTCTTCCGACCTTCATGCTTCGACGGAGGTAGGGGTCGAGCTTCCCGACCTCCACATGTCAGGTAAAGGCGAGGGTCGAGTTTTGTAGATTCATGTGTCTTTGATATATTTTGTCTTATGTCTCCTACCATGACGGGTTTCTCCTAATGTAGGTTGGGTTTTTCCAACTCACATGCCTTGGACACATTTTGTCTTATACCTCTCGCCATAGCAGGTTTCTTCTTACGCAAGTCGGGTTTTCTCAGCTCACGTGTCTCAAGTACATTTTGCTTTGTATCTCCCATCATAATTGGTTTCTTTTGATATTGGTTGGGTTTTCTCGACTCACAAATCTCGAGTTTATTTTGTCTTATGCCTTCCGTCTTGGTGGGTTTCCTGACTCATGTGTCATAGATATATTTCATCTTATGCCTCCTATTGTGATAAATTTCTTCTAATATGGGTCAGGTTTTCCCAACTCATGCCTCAGGCATATTTTCTATTGTGCCTCCTGTCGTGGTAGGTTTACTTTGACATGAGTCAGGTTTTTTCGGCTTGCACTTTAGATATATTCTGACATGAGTCTTGTGCCTCCCACCATGGCATGTTTCTTCTAATATGGGTTAAGTTTTCTTAACTCATGCGTCTTGGGCATATTTGGTTTTATGCCTTTTGTCGTGATGGGTTTCTTCTAACACGAGTCGGATTTTTCACACATTAGTCACTTTTACACTTTTTGAGTTGGTCTTCACATATCGATCACTTGTGCAATCTCTGAGATGGTCTTTGTATATTGATCACTTTCATACTCTCCAAGGTGCCCCTTCATCAATTGATGTCCATTCGGAATCGACTCGAAGAAATATCTTTATCATGAGAGGAGAGAGATTAATCCATTCTCTATAAGTCCTCATTGACCATGAAGGGTGAGGTTGATTTTTTCATTTGATCCTTGAAAAGTCCTCGTAAAGGAGAGAGATTAGGAGCCTTCTCTACTTAGCCCTGGTTATCTACAAGGTGAATCGGTTTATGGGTTCCTCGTCCTCTCGGTGTGTCGGCTCTATAACACTTCAATCTTCTAGCATCTTATTCTTCCACCTTCATAGGTTAGGATGTCTTTCCTTTTTT